>NW_024727318.1:0-9343 GCF_018991925.1 Homarus americanus
ACACACACGTTACTCTAACTCTCCGTCAAGATATAAATATAACACACGAGAGGCCATAAAAAACAACCCTCTATTTTTCTCTCCATTGATTTCATTAAAACTTCATCTTCCACTCCCATGAAAGGAATAAAAGTGAGTTACTGGTCTTCACAACACCTTAGCATGACACCCACGGTGGCTCTGATACCTACCTTGATCTGTGGTGCTGGGGAGAGGAGGAGATGGGGTGGGGTGTGGGGTCGGGTGGTGTGTTAAGTGGGGGGTGAGAAGGATGGAAGAGGTGGAGAGAGGGGTGGGTGGATATGTGGGTGGATGGATGGAAGAAGACAGTATAGCCAGAGTGAATAATGAAGGGAGAGAGGACGGAGGAGATGGGAAGAAAAGACGAACAGGAGGAAGTGGATGACTATGGTGGAAACTAGATGCTAAAATCTCTCTCTCTCTCTCTCTCTCTCTCTCTCTCTCTCTCTCTCTCTCTCTCTCTCTCTCTCCACCTTATTAATACAATGGTGGAGGAAGAAAAAAACATTGGTGAGATATTATGTTGAGATAGGAGAAGACAAAGGGCAATGATGGAGGAGGTGAGAGATAGAGAAAGAGAGAGAGAAAGAGAGATAGGAAGAACGATGACGAGAAGTGAAAGGCAGAAATAGATAAATAATTCGTAAAGAGGAGAAAATAGAAAAGAGAGGAGGAAATTAAAACTGAAAATAATGAGATGATGTGATAAAAGGAGACGAGGAGAGAAATGGATGTATGTGAGAAGAGAATTAAGAAAATAAAGAGAATAAAGAAAAGAGGAAGAGCCAAAAAAAAAAGTAACCGGGAAAAGAAGAAAACAGAAGATGATGAAAAGGATAAGGGTGTGGAGAAGGAGGAGGAAGAGGAGTAGAGGAGAATAAGAGAGAAAGACAAAATGAATGGGAGAAGGGAGCGGTCGACACATTCAATAGCCCTTTTGTTAACGTTAGGAAGCATTATTTACAAAGGGGTTTATAGTTGACCCCCTCCCTCCATCTTTTCTTCCCCCTCCCTCCCTGCCCCCCCCTCCCTGTTCCCTTCTTCCTGCCTCCCTCCCCTCCTGCCCCCTCTCTGCCCCCCCCCCTCCCTACCCCCCTCCCTCCTCCGACGCTCAATAGTACTGTACTGATTTTCTGTACACTGTGCCTTTTGTTTTTGCTCTCTCTCTCTCTCTCTCTCTCTCTCTCTCTCTCTCTCTCACTGGCTACATAATAAAGCCATTCTCCAGGCTCATATATAAAGTATTTATATATATCATTGGTCGTAGGCGTAAGTTCATTCATTCGTGTTCTTACTTGCATTAGGTACACTTCTGCTGGCCTCTTAACGTGGTCAGTACTATACACTGTTGATAGAGCCTTTCCCTAGACCAGTAAAGTAACGTATATGGTACTTTTTTTTACTGGTTTTAATGCTACTTATTTCCTCATACTAATTACTCTTGCAGTGATGTCTGCCCGCTATCGTGAGTCTTAACGTTAGATGGGAACTTTACCGGCCGAAGTATGTGGTTAGGTTAGGTTAGGTTAGGTAGAAGATCTGGTGATGTTTGACAACTTATTTTTTATTGTAAATTTTTTTCTCCTCCATCTCCTTATCTGAACTGCTGCATTATTTTGGGGGGACTGACTAACGGGTATCCAGGTCAAGATAACTGTTATGATGAACAGACCTTAAAACAAGTGCGTTCCCCCGTGATCCTGTAGTCGTTGATCCCGGTGCAGCTTTCAGTCGCACTGCAGTGTTCAGCAGGGTGGGTGTTGGCTTCCCGTGACCCTGACTGCCTGGCATATCTCGTGTAATCTCTTCACTCCGGGGACCTTACTTTTGATAGTCTATTTAGATAACCCCAAGTGATATGTCTCTATATCCACCAAGATACACATTACATTGTAGCTTAATTTCCTTAGACCCACAGGTGTTCAATTAAGATTAGTGTAGGTAACTTGGCGGATCATTCAAGGACACATTTCTTAGTGTCACCGCTGAGAGATTTTACGGCCCCAGACTCCATAACTTCGATCAGCAAAAGTCCAATACCTGCAGCACAAAGCCCTGAGTCAACGGGAAGCTGTGACTCTCTCGCCTGCTGTGTCACCTGAGACTGCATGGTCGGGTCCGTATGTCACCATCACTACATTTCAAAACAATCAAACTTGGGCGCCATGAACTATACTGTCAATAATTATTCCAACTACGGCTGGTGGCAGGTGTTGGCCAATTGAAAGTGTCATTTAATTTTTAAGCCACGGTAAAGGATTCAATTTTATTTGACTGTAGCGCATCCGAGTAGCTAATAACCGAGGGATTTTTTTATTGTGTGTGTGTGTGTGTGTGTGTGTGTGTGTGTGTGTGTGTGTGTGTGTGTGTGTGATCTATGCCATTAGTTTTCTGTTATTTTTTGCAGTAACTCATTTTTTTGGTGTTTGATAATTCAGAAAATATAACGTTGCATTTCTCTTCAGTCATTTGGATTTACGTATTTTTTAAATGATAATAATACAGTGATTTCTATTGTCCCTTATGGCCGTGACAACTTGTACTCGTGGCTTGGAATTAGAGACCTTTAACCCATATAAAGTGTTACTCATGGGTGTTACCGCGTCTGCCAGACCCACTTGGCAGACACACATCAGTACAACTCGGTCTTAAGATATCACCGACGTTTTACCCCATTCAGTCCTCCCTCATCTGACACGATAGCAGTTAAGACTGAGAGGCTTTGACTGACTCTAATGAATGACTGTATCTGGTGAGGAAACTTTGCTTTACCTCCCATATACTGGTAACACCGTAACCAAAGAACTTGTCCTGTCACCAGTATACAGTATAGTGACTCTTAAAGCCACCAGTTAGAAATGATCTATAGAAACATGTAGAGTTGATGTACCTGAGTTTCCCATCTTTAATAAAGGTTTAATTGCATAAAAGACAGGGAGGCTTAATATGCTCCTTTGTTTATCCATCCACAGCGAGAAGACTCCCAAATGGTTAGGAGTGTCAGCATATTGATATCTGGTTCTACGTTGGTCTAATCCATATCCTCTTTGTACAAGATTCTGTTTATAGGAGAGCAACCATATCAGTTTACCTCCTCAGTACTGCATTACTTCGGTACCAAACTGAAGCAATTTTTTTTTCAGGAGAGGAAGGAGGTTAATTCTGACCATTGTAATATTTGAATGATACTTACAAATTATTACAAGGTAGAATATATCACTCATGTGTATGTTTGTAAAGTCTTAAGTGGGGTGGTGGCTGCCGGCCTGCCTCTCCTTCAGCCCCTGTGTTGTTCCCTTGTGTTTAGTACAGTTGTCAGAATCCTCACAAATAGTGGTTAGTTTGTCTTCATTTCTCCACGTGAACTATGAGGAAATAGTCACAAGCTCTTTCCTTGAGGTCAGATCTTGTATAATGCCTGAGAGTTTCTTTAAGATCATCTCCTGGACCTGATATTAACCACATCATTCATCAATCATCGTTAATGGTTTACTCTACTGTACATTATCCCATTGTAAATATCTGCTTACTGACGACTAATTTAGCAGAACGTCCGGTGCACTTATTGGCATCACACAACTGGTGGTACACTGAACGAGGATGCTCAGGGTTTCAAACTCCATTGATTCCATTATTGATTTTGGTCTATACGCGCCTTGACCGTCCTCGTCATGTGTCTGAGGAATACCAGGTGTCACTTGAGACCTGCGATACACCTGGGAGCTGGGACACAGGTAAGGTATATCAACCTTCACCTTCCCACGTTGTAGGGTTATGTACGTATGTTCATTGCTGTATAATAAATATCCTGTAATTATTTTAACCAGAGTTTGTTGTAAAAAGGGATGTTTTATTATTTATATTATTATTATTATTAGACCTCTTAACGTTAGTCTTATGGCTGCTATAAATGTTATCCTTCAACTTTTCTGACCCATCTCCTTCAAACCTCTCCCAATTGTGCCGTGTCTCAGGTCACCCTTCACCCTCCTCATCACCCCTCATCACTCCTCACCACCCCTCACCTTCTCACCCTCCTCACCACCCCTCACTACCCTCACCCTCCTCACCACCCCTCACCCTCTTCCCTCCTCACAACCTCACACCCCTCACCCCTTCTCACCACCCCTCACCCCTCCCTCCACCACCCTCCCCACCCTCCTCCCACAACCCCTCCCACCACCCTCCCACCCTCCTCACAACCCCTCCACCACCTCACCCTCCCTCCACCACCCTTCTACCCTCCTGCCTTACCCCTCACCCTCCTCACCACCCCTCACCACCCCTCACCCTCCTCACCACCCCTCACCCTCCTCACCACCCCTCACCACCCTCCCCTATTCAACCGCCCTTCTATATAAAGTCAACAAGGGCTCCACAAACTGCCCATAATACGCCTACACAACCTCAAAGGCAGTTTTCTCAACCAAGGAGTAAACGTTCCCCCAATATTATGTTCACAAGTCATAGAAAAACATGACATGGAAGTCTTAGTGACCCTCAAAATTGGTATTAATCTTCTTCTCTTTAGTGGCAAGCTGCATTATCGAAGTCCCGGGTGTATCAAGTTTCAGGTGACAGGTTTATTGATTATTAGTTTGGCCTTTGACCAGTAACCACCTTAACAATAGTGGTAAAGTACCTGTATAATGTTGTGATCATCAGTGAATGGTAAATATGGATGTAGCAACAGTGACCTTGACCTTTGACTGAGTGACCTGAGAATTTGTTTGGATTTTCCCCTCACTGTGGCCATGATATCTGTGTAATATTATATTCATCTGACAATCAACACGTTAGGAAAAAAGAGAGACAGACAGGTAGACAGATATCTCTATAACACCATACACATTGCTTTACCCGGGCATATAAATCTTAGTGTTAGGAGACGGTGGGGAAAGATAGAGATGGCTTCCTTACCCGTGGGGCCGCCTTTAGCGTCAATCCTCCCCCAAACGACCCCCACGAAGGGTTCAGGTCAGAGGCTTGCTCTTCCAGGCACGTGTGGCCGTCCTCTTATCCCTTAAAAAATAGGGTTGGATAAGGGGATTGAGGTCTCCTTCTCCCCGAGCCCAGCGTGGTGTCTGTCTGGTATTGACTTGCTCCCAGGTGCAACTCGGTGGGCGGAATAGAGCAATAACTGGGTGAAAAAGAACCCCCGCCGCCCCGATTCATAGCCACGATGAAAGTCCAGTCGAGCCACACTCACCAGGTAAAAAAGTTGGCCCATAAAAAAATTCTTTCGTCGGGAACCTTTTTTTTTATTTCTTTACGAATTAAAGGATGTATAGGTGGGTGAGATTTGTTTAGAGTGTAGGGGGGAGGGAGGAGAGGAAAGACGAGGGAGGAGGAGGAAGGAAAGAGGGGGAGACGAGGAGAGAGGAAGAAGGAAGGAAAGGGGGCGAGGAGGGAGAGGGAGAGAGGAAAGGGGGCGAGGGAGGGAGGAAAGGGGGCGAGGGAAGGAGGAGAGGGGGAGAGGGAAGGAGGAGAGGAGGCGAGGGAGGGAGGAAAGGGGGCGAGGGAGAGGGAAGGAGGGGGGCGAGGAAGGGAGGGAAAGGAGAAAGGTTGGCGAAGATAGAAAAACAGGGAGAAAGGAAAAATAAATAGATATTAAAAAAAATATATATAAAATACATCAAAACCCCAAACGCCTCCACACACACACACACACACACACACACACACACACTAATTCTCCTCGTCCTTTACCTTCTCTTTATTCTATTCCCTCACCTTCCTGTCTCCTCCTCTCCTCCTCTTCCTTCCCCCTCCTCCTTCTTCCCTCACTTTTCTGACTCTTCTCTACCTCTCCATTTTTCCTCACACCTTGCACTTCCTTCCTCCTTCCTCACCCTTCCTCCTCACCCTTCTTCTCACCCTCTCCTCAAGAAACTCACATGTATCAGCCCTTTCTTCCCCCTCCTCCTCCTCCCCCTCCTCCTACCTCCTTACCCCTACCTAAACCCTCCTCCTCCTCCCCTACCTCACCCTCCCCCCTGCCCCCCCCTCCTCCTCCTCCTCCTCCCCTACCTCCCCACCCTCCCCCCACTGCCCCCCTTCCTCCTCCTCCTCCCCTACACCTCCCCCCTCCCCACCCCCCTTCCTCCCTCCTCCCTCCCTCCCCCACCTCCCCACCCCTCCCCTACCCCCCTTCCCCTCTCCTTCCTCCCCTCCCTACCCCTTCCCCTACCTAAGCCTCGTCCTCCCTCTCACCCCTCCCCCCTACCCCTTCTCCTCCTCCTCCCTCTCCTCTTCCCTCCTCCCCTACCTCCTCCTCCCCTACCTCCCCACCCCTCCCCCTGCCCCTTCCCTCCTCCCTCCCTCCCCTCCCCCCCTTCCCCTATCTAAACCCTCCTCCTCCTCCTCCTCCTCCCATGCCTCACCTCCCCTGCCCCCTTCCTCCTCCTCCTCCTCCCCACCCCCCGTATCTAAACCTCCTCCTCCTCCTCCCCTCCTCCCCCTACCTCACCCCTCCCTCTGCCCCTTCCCTCCTCCTCCTCCTCTCCCCTACCTCACCCCTCCCCCCTGCCCCCCTTCCCCTCCTCCTCCTCCTCCTCCTACCCCCTTCCCCTACCTAAACCCTCCTCCTCTTCCCCTACCTCACCCTCCCCCCTGCTCCCCTTCCTCCTCCTCTCCTCCCACGTTTCGGCTTCCTCTACCGTCCTCCTACTCTCCCATTGCGCCACTTTTACTTTAGTTCCCCGTTTCTCCTCTCGTGTATCCCGTGTGTTCAGGGGTCACTCACTAGTTCCTCCTGATCACTGAACTTCCCTCCTACCATCTCTTAATTTGTTCCTCTCTTCCTTCCCTCCTTCCCCTTGTCTCCTCCTCCTCCCCCTCCTACCTCTCTCTCCCTCTTTCCTCTTCCTTCTTTATTTCTTTCTCTCTTTCTTTTTTTCTTTCTTTATTTATTTATTTCTTCTCCCATGTATATCGATTTTCCTCTTCATCTCACTTGCATCTTCTCCTCTTCCTCCTCCTCAAAATTTATTCTTCCCTACTCCTTCCCTATACCTCTCAGAGAGGCAACACCTACCTCCGCTCCTCAGACCCTCCCCAGCCCCTCCCCAGCCCTCCCCAGCCCCTCCCCATTGCCCCCCCAACCCCTCCCCAGCCCCCAAGCCCCTCCCCCTCAGCCCCTCCTTAAGTACCTGACAGTCATTCACTACCTGGCCTCCTCCTCCTCACAGCTGCGCCTCACACACTACAAATAACTGGCACTTGTTTATATCTGTCTTGACGTGAAAACAAATGTGTCTCCCTTTCTTTCTCTCTTTATAACTACCTACTCAGTTATGTATACCTGTGTGCTTATATCTATATACAGATTTATGGCTATGACATAGGCTTAATCTCTTATCTATTTTCTTATCCATCTATCTATCTCTCTATCTGGACCTGGACAGTAACTGGCTTATAAATATTTGAAAATCATTTGATATAAACCAATCATATATGACCCAGAAATAGATGCCCAGATATTACCCAGTGTTCAGGGAATTATGTCCGCCACTGTGTTAATGTCTCTCCCTTATCAACCTGAGATGGTGTAGGAGAGGAAGCAACGAGGTGATAACTAAAACACGGTAGTAATAATAAGGAAGTGAAGTGTGGGAGGCAGGTCGTGTAGCGAGAGGAACACACATGGGAAAAGAGGCATAGAATAGATGGATGGATTCAGGAGGTTTAGAGACGTTTATTGGTCCAGTAGTGGTGAAGGTGAGAACATAGGGGGACGATCTTTGTTTAATTGTGTGTGTGTTTGTTGAGTGTGTGTGTGTGTTGTGCTTTGTGTGTGTTGTGTGTTGTGTTAGACCCCAGTACGGGAGAATCACATCAGAGGTCTGGGCGGTGTAGGAGGTCCACTTACCCTCCTGATTGCCTCTCAAAGTGCCGGTAAAGGAGCTTAAGTGGTTGCTTATATTAACTGTGTCTTAAGTGGGTTGAGGCTCAAGAGATTGGTTGGCTGTTTGTGTGTGGTGAGCTTTGTGTGTTGGTTTATGTCTCAGTAGTGTTTGTTGTCAAGTTTATAGTGGTTTTTGTGTGCAGATCGCTTGCTTGCTTGCTTGCTTGCTTGGCTGGACTGATGGTTGATTATGTGTTTGCTTTTGTTAGTGGTGAGCTTACAGTCGGTCTGTGTTCGTGTGGAAGTCGATCACCAGCTGTTGTTTTTTCTTGATAGTCTTTTGTTGCGTTTAACTTTTTGTGTGAGTGTTTGTGTGCTTTTATGAGAGAGAGAGAGAGAGAGAGAGAGAGAGAGAGAGAGAGAGAGAGATTGTCACAAGTTTGTCTGTCCTGTCTTTAATGTTTTCTTTTGGGTGTCTGTGATATTTAACGTACTAAGACAAGCGAGTGTTGTTGTGATCGTGTTGTTTTGTATGGTCTTGTTAACCCTTTGAGTTCTGGAGGGGTTAAACCATCGTCGTCCAGAGGGTTAAACCATCGTCGTCCAGAGGATTAAACCATCGTCGACAAAGGATTAGATCATCTTAGTCAAAAAATTAATTCATCATCCTCAAACGGCTAAATCATCATCCTTAAAAGGTTAATCCAGCATCCTCAAAGGTGTTAAACCATCGTCGTCCAGAGGGTTAAAACATCGTCGTCAAATATATAAATCCTCCTCCTCAAAGGGTTAAACCATCGTCCTCAAAGAGTTAAAGGAAATGTCTCCCTCCTTACCCCCCCTCCCCCTTCACCTTCATAAATTAAATTGGATGTTCCCGGACACTCAGGTTAGAGTCCTTTAAAGGCCGACGAACTCATTAACCAACCCCTCACAACACCTGTCGACACTGTTCCACGTTCCACAACACTACACTTCCTGCCTAGGGGGGGGGGGGTTGGTGGTGGGTCTTTCGGGGTCAAATTAGGCTGTTGGATTATGTTCGAATGCCTTGTTGTTGCTTTAAATTACTGTAGACGTGACTTTAATTCCAATTATTACTTTAAAATTTGGACGCTAGTTTTCTCTTGTCAATTATGGTGTTCCTCTGGGGTTTTTTCCTGTCAGTTATGTTGTTGGGGGAGATGGTGATGGCGGGGAGTAGGTGAGCTATAGTGTTCTTCAGCAGATATCATGATTGTACAATAGTCCTCTGTTGTCTGTTTTGGTCTTGTAGTCTCTCCGCCGCCCAGGGTACGTGAGGGCGCCTCCTGAACCACTCATGAAGATAGTTATCATCTCCATAATATCTTTCCCCATTTGCCGCAGCAGGAAGAGTCGACCTTTTTATCTATCCTCCATAATAGGATAGGATCATTTTCCTCCTTCCCAGTATTCTCGAATTATTTCTCCTCTTCCCTCTCATGCATTCAGGAG
>NW_024727319.1:0-12738 GCF_018991925.1 Homarus americanus
CTCGATCAGGGGGCTTTGTTATACTCAATCTTGGGACTTTGTTATACTCGATGAGGGTACTTTTTTATAATCGATCAGGGAAATATGTTATACTCGATCATAGGACTTTGTTATACTCGATGAGGGGGCTTTGTTTTTCTCGATCAAGGGACTTTGCTATACTCGATCAGGGGCCTTTGTTATACTCGATCAGGGGACTTTGTTATACTCGATCAGTTGACTTTATTAAGCTCGACCAGGGACCTTTGTTATTTACGATAAGGGGCCTTTGTTATACTCTATCATGGGACTTAATTATACTCGACCAGGGGAATTTTATATACTTGATCAAGGAGTTTTGTTAAACTCGATGAGAGGGCTTTGTTATACTCGATCAGGGGACTTTGTTATACTCGACCAGGGGCCTTTGCTATACTCGATCAGGGGGCTTTGTTATTCTAGATCAGGGGACTTTGCTATACCCGATTAGGTGATTTTGTTGTACTCGATCAGCGGACTTTGTTATACTGGATAAGGAGGCTTTGTTATACGCAATCTTGGAACTTTGTTATACTCGATCAGGTTACTTTGTTATAATCGATCAGGGAAATATGTTATACTCGATCATAGGACTTTGTTATACTCGATGAGGGGGCTTTGTTTTTCTCGATCAAGGGACTTTGCTATACTCGATCAGGGGACTTTGTTATACTCAATCAGGGGCCTTTGTTATACTCGATCAGGGGACTTTGTTATACTCGATCAGTTGACTTTATTAAGCTCGACCAGGGACCTTTGTTATTTACGATAAGGGGCCTTTCTTATACTCTATCATGGGACTTAATTATACTCGACCAGGGGAATTTTATATACTTGATCAAGGAGTTTTGTTAAACTCGATGAGGGGGCTTTGTTATACTCGATCAGGGGACTTTGTTATACTCGATCAGGGGGCTTTGTTTTTCTCGATCAAGGGACTTTGTAACATTCGATCAGGGGACTTTGTTTTACTCGATCATGGGACTTTGTTATACTCGACCATGGGACTTTGTTATACTCGACCGGAGGCTTTTTTATACTCGATGAGAGGGCTTTGGTATACCCGATCAGAGGGCTTTGTTATACTCGATCAGGGACTTTGTTATACTCTACCAGGGGGCTATTTTATGCTCGTTGAGGGGGCTTTGTTATACTCGATCAGAGGTTTTTGTTATTCTCGGTCAGGGGACTTTGTTATAGTCGATCAGGGGACTTTGTTATACTCGATCATGGGACTTTGTTACAATCGACCATTGGACTTTGTTATACTCGAAAAGCGGGCTTTGATATATTTTATCAGGGGGCTTTGTTATACTCGTTCAGGAGACTTTGTTATACTCGATCTGGGGTCTTTGTTATACTCGATCAGGGACCATTGTTATACTCGATCAGGAGGCTTTCCTATACTCGATTAAAGGACTTTGTTATACTCGATCATGGGACTTTGTTATATTCGATCAGAGAACTTTGTTATACTCGATCAGGGACTTTGTTATACTCGAACAGTTGACTTTGTTATACTCGACGAGGGGCATTTGTTTTACTCGATCAGGGGTGTGTTTTTCAATCGATCAGGGGAGTTTGTTATACTCGATGAGGGGACTTTGTTATACTCGATCAGTTGACTTTATTATACTCGACCAGGGACCTTTGTTATTTACGATAAGGGGCCTTTGTTATACTAGATCATGGGACTTAATTATACTCGACCAGGGGAATTTTATATACTGGATCAGGGAGTTTTGTTAAACTCGATGAGGGGGCTTTGTTATACTCGATCAGGGGACTTTGTTATACTCGATCAGGGGGCTTTGTTTTTCTCGATCAATGGACTTTGTTATACTCGATCAGGGGACTTTGTTATACTCGATCATGGGACTTTGTTATACTCGACCAGGGGACTTTGTTATACTCGACCGGAGGCTTTTTTATACTCGATGAGAGGGCTTTCTTATACTCGATCAGAGGGCTTTGTTATACTCGATCAGGGACTTTGTTATACTCGACCAGGGGGCAATTTTATACTCGATGAGGGGGATTTGTTATACTCGATCAGGGGACATTGTTATTCTAGATCTGGGGACTTTGTTATACTCGATCAGGGGACTTTGTATATACTCGACTAGGGACATTGTTATATTCGATCATGGGCCTTTCTTATACTCGATCAGGAGGCTTTGCTATACTCGATGACGGGACTTTGTTATTCTCGATCAGGGGACTTTGTTATACTCGATCAGGTGACTTTGTTATACTCGATCAGGTGACTTTGTTATTCTCGGTCAGGGGACTTTGCTATTCTCGATCAGAGGCCTTTCTTATACTCGATCAGGGGGCTTTGTTATACTCCATTAGGGTGCTTTGTTATACTCGATCAGGGGGCTTTGTTATACTCTGTGACGGGACTTTGTTATTCTCGATCAGGGGACTTTGTTATACTCGATCAGGTGACTTTGTTAACTCGATCAGGTGACTTTGTTATACTCGGTCAGGGGACTTTGCTATTCTCGATCAGAGGCCTTTCTTATACTCGATCAGGGGGCTTTGTTATACCCAATTAGGGTGCTTTGTTATACTCGATCAGGGGGATTTGTTATACTCGATCAGGGTGCTTTGTTATAATCGATCAGGGGACCTTGTTATTCTCGATCAGGGGACTTTCCTTTACTCGATCAGGGGACCTTTTTATACTCGACCAGGGGCCTTTGTTACACCCGATTAGTGGCCTTTGTTATACTCAATCATAGGACTTTGTTACACTCGACCAGGGGATTTTGTTATACTCAAAAAGGGGGCTTTGTTATACTCTATCAGGGGGCTTTGTTATTCTCGATGAGGGGGCTTTGTCATACTCGACCATGGGACTTTGTTATACTCGATCAGGAGACTTTGTTATACTCGATCAGGGGGCTTTTTTATACTCGATCAGGGGACTTTGTTATACTCGATCAGGGGATTTTGTTATATTCGATTAGGGGACTTTGTTATACTCGATTAGGGGACTTTGTTATACTCGATCAGGGAACTTTGTTATACTCGATCGGAAGACTTTGTTATACTCGATCTTGGGACTTTGTTATACTCCATTAGGGTCCTTTGTTATATTCGATAAGGGGACTTTGTTATACTCGACCAGGGGCCTTTGTTATACTCGATAAAGGGCCTTTGTTATACTCGATCAAGGGACTTTGTTTTACTCGATCAGGGGATTTTGTTTTACTCGACCAGGGGACTTTGTAATACTCGATGAGGGGGCTTTGTTATACTCGATCAGGGGACTTTGTTATACTCGACCAGGGGACTTTGTTATACTCGATCAGGGGACTTTGTTATACTAGATCAGGGGATTTTGTTATACTCGATCTTGGGACTTTGTTAAACTCGATCAGGGGCCTTTGTTATACTCCATTAGGGGTCTTTGTTATACTGGATCAGGGGACTTTCTTATACTCGATCAGGGGACTTTCTTATACTCGATCAGGGGGCTTTGTTGTACTCGATCAGGGGATTTTGTATTTTCTCAACTAGGGACTTTGTTATATTCGGTCAGGGGCGTTAGTTATACTCCATTAGGGGCCTTTGTTATACTGGATCAGGGTAACTTTCTTATACTCGATCAGGGGACTTTGTTATACTCGATCAGGGAACTTTGTTATACTCGATCAGGGGACTTTGTTATACTCGATCAGGGGACTTTGTCATACTCGATCAAGGGACTTTGTTATACTCGATAAGGGGACTTTGCTACGCTCGATGAGGGGACTTTGTTATACTCAATCAGGGGACTTTGTTACGCTCGATGAGGGGAATTTGTTATACTCGATCAGGGGACTTTGTTATACTCGATCAGGGGACTTTGTTTTACTCAATCTTGGGACTTTGTTACAATCGATTTGGGGCCTTTGTTATACTCGATCATGGGACTTTGTTACAATCGACCATTGGACTTTGTTATACTCGAAAAGGGGGCTTTGTTATACTTTATCAGGGGGCTTTGTTATACTCGATCAGGAGACTTTGTTATACTCGATCTGGGGTCTTTTTTATACTCGATCAGGGACCTTTGTTATACTCGATCAGGGAGCTTTGCTATACTCGATTAAAGGCCTTTGTTATACTCGATCATGGGACTTTGTTATATTCGATCAGGGAACTTTGTTATACTCGATCAGGGGCCTTTGTTATACTCGATCAGGGGACTTTGTTATACTCGATCAGTTGACTTTATTATACTCGACCAGGGACCTTTGTTATTTACGATAAGTTGCCTTTGTTATACTCTATCATGGGACTTAATTATACTCGACCAGGGGAATTTTATATACTTGATCAAGGAGTTTTGTTAAACTCGATGAGGGGGCTTTGTTATACTCGATCTGGGGAGTTTGTTATACTCGATAAGGGGGCTTTGTTTTTCTCGATCAAGGGACTTTGTTACACTCGATCAGGGGACTTTGTTATACTCGATCATGGGACTTTGTTATACTCGACCAGGGGACTTTGTTATACTCGACCGGAGGCTTTTTTATACTCGATGAGAGGGCTTTGTTATACAAGATCAGAGGGCTTTGTTATACTCGATCAGGGACTTTGTTATACTCGATCAGTTGACTTTATTATACTCGACCACGGACCTTTGTTATTTACGATAAGGGGCCTTTGTTATACTCTATTATGGGACTTAATTATACTCGACCAGGGGAATTTTATTTACTTGAACAGGGAGTTTTGTTAAACTCGATGAGGGGGCTTTGTTATACTCGGTCAGGGGACTTTGTTATAGTCGATCAGGGGACTTTGTTATACTCAATCATGGGACTTTGTTACAATCGACCATTGGACTTTGTTATACTCGAAAAAAGGGCTTTGTTATACTTTATCAGGGGGCTTTGTTATACTCGATCAGGAGACTTTGTTATACTCGATCTGGGGTCTTTGTTATACTCGATCAGGGACCTTTGTTATACTCGATCAGGGGGCTTTGCTATACTCGATTATAGGACTTTGTTATACTCGATCATGGGACTTTGTTATATTCGATCAGGGAACTTTGTTATACTCGATCAGGGGCCTTTGTTATGCTCGATCAGGGGACTTTGTTATACTCGATCAGTTGACTTTGTTATACTCAACGAGGGGCCTTTGTTTTACTCGATCAGGGGTGATTTTTCAATCGATCAGGGGAGTTTGTTATACTCGATGAGGGGACTTTGTTATACTCGATCAGTTGACTTTATTATACTCGACCAGGGGAATTTTATATACTTGATCAGGGAGTTTTGTTAAACTCGATGAGGGGGCTTTGTTATATTCGATCAGGGGACTTTGTTATACTCGATTAGGGGGCTTTGTTTTTCTCGATCAAGGGACTTTGTTATACTCGATCAGGGACTTTGTTATACTCGATCATGGGACTTTGTTATACTCGACCAGGGGACTTTGTTATACTCGACCGGAGGCTTTTTTATCCTCGATGAGAGGGCTTTGTTATACTCGATCAGAGGGCTTTGTTATACTCGATCAGGGACTTTGTTATACTCGACCAAGGGGCTATTTTATACTCGATGAGGGGGATTTGTTATACTCGATCAGGGGACTTTGTTATTCTAGATCTGGGGACTTTGTTATACTCGATGAGGGGACTTTGTATATACTCGACTAGGGACATTGTTATATTCGATCATGGGCCTTTCTTATACTCGATCAGGGGGCTTTGTTATACTCGATGACGGGACTTTGTTATTCTCGATCAGGGGACTTTGTTATACTCGATCAGGTGACTTTGTTATACTCGATCAGGTGACTTTGTTATACTCGGTCAGGATACTTTGCTATTCTCGATCAGAGGCCTTTCTTATACTCGATCAGGGGGCTTTGTTATACTCCATTAGGGTGCTTTGTTATACTCGATCAGGGGGCTTTGTTATACTCGGTGACGGAACTTTGTTATTCTCGGTCAGGGAACTTTGTTATACTTGATCAGGGGACTTTGTTATCCTCCATTAGGGTGCTTTGTTATACTCGATCAGGGGGCTTTGTTATACTCGATCAGGGGATTTTGTTATGTTCGATCAGGGGTCTTTGTTATACTCGACCAGGGACTTTTGTTATACTCGATTAGGGGGCTTTGTTATACTCGATTAGGGGACTTTGTTATATTCGATCACGGGACTTTGTTATATTCGATCAGGGAATTTGTTATACTCGATCAGGGGCCTTTGTTAAATTCGATCAGAGGACTTTGTTATACTCGACAAGGGGGCTTAGTTATACTCGATCAGGAGACTTTTTTATTCTTGATCAGGAAACTTTGTTATACTTGATCAAGGGAGTTTGTATATACTCGAATAGGGACTTTGTTATATTCGATCAGGAGCCTTTCTTATACTCGATCAGGGGACTTTGTTATACTCGATAAGGGAACATTGGTATACTCAAACAGGCGACTTTGTTATACTCGATTAGGGGACTTTGTTATACTTGAAAAAGGGGGTTTTGTTATACTCGATTAGGGGACTTTGTTTTATTCGATCAGGGGCCTTTCTTATACTCGATCAGGGAACTTTGTTATTCTCGATAAGGGAACTTTGTTATACTCAAACAGGCGACATTATTATACTCGATGAGGGGACTTTGTTATACTCGATGAGGGTGACTTTGTTATGCTCGATCAGGGGACTTTCTTATACTCGATCAGGTGACATTGTTATACTCGATGAGGGGACTTTGTTATACTCGATCAGAGGACTTTCTTATTCTCGATCAGGGGCATTTGTTATACTCGATTAGGGGACTTTGTTATACTTGATCAGGGGTTTTTGTTATACTCGATTAGGGGACTTTCTTATGTTCGATGAGGGGCCTTTCTTATACTCGATCAGGGGACTTTGTTGTACTCGATAAGGGAACTTTGTTATACTCGATGAGGAGACTTTGTTATACTCGATCAGGGGGCTTTGTTTTTCTCGATCAAGGGACTTTGTTATACTCGATCATGGGACTTTGTTATACTCGATCAGGGGACTTTGTTATAATCGATCAGGGACTTTGTTATACTCGATCAGGGGACTATGTTATACTCGACGAGGGGGCTTTGTTATACTCGAATAGGGGACATTGTTATATTCGATCGGGGGACTTTGTTATACTCGATCAGGGGACTTTGTTATACTCGATCAGGGGACTTAGTTATACTCGATCAGGGGGCTTTGTTTTACTCGATCAGGGGACCTTGTTATACTCGATCAGGGACTTTGTTATACTCGATCAGGGGACCTTTTTTACTCGACCAGGGGACTTTGTTACACTCGATTAGGGGCCTTTGTTATACTCCATCATAAGACTTTGTTACACTCGACCAGGGGACTTTGTTATACTCGAAAAGAGGGCTTTGTTATACTCGAAAAGGGGGCTTTGTTATACTCGATGAGCGGGCTTTGTTATACTCAACCAGAGGACTTTGTTATACTCGATCAGATGACTTTGTTATACTCGATTTGGGTGCTTTGTTTTACTCGATCAGGAGACTTTGTTATACTCAAATCAGGGGAATTTGTTATATTCGATCATGGGTCTTTGTCATACTCGATCAGGGACCTTTGTTATACTCGATTAGGGGGCGTTCTTATACTCGTTTAGGGGACTTTGTTATACTCGATCATGGGACTTTGTTATATTCGATCAGGGAACTTTGTTATACTCGATCAGGGGCCTTTGTTATATTCGATGAGGGGACTTTGTTATACTCGACAAGGGGCCTTTCTTATACTCGATCAGGGGACTTTGTTATACTCGATAAGGGAACTTTGTTAAACTCAAACAGGCGACTTTGTTATACTCGATGAGGGGACTTTATTATACTCGATGAGGGGACTTTGTTGTACTCGATGAGGGGACTTTGTTATACTTGATCAGGGTCATTTGTTATACTCGATTAGGGGACTTTGTTATACTTTATCAGGGAGTTTTGTTATACTCGATGAGGGGCCTTTGTTATATTCGATCAGGGGCCTTTGTTATACTCGAACAGGGGACATTGTTATACTCGATCAGGGGACTTTGTTATACTCAATCATGGGAATTTGTTTTACTCGATTAGGGGGCTTTGTTATACTCAATCAGGGGACTTTGTTATACCCGACTAAAGGACTTTGTTATACTCAATCAGTGGACTTTGTTATACTCGATCAGGGGACTTTGTTATACTCGATCAGGGGACTTTGTTATACTTGATCAGGGGACTTTGTTAAACTTGACAAGGGGGCTTTGTCATTCTCGATTAAGTGACTTTGTTATACTCGATCAGGGGACTTTGTTATACTCAATCATGGGAATTTGTTTTACTCGATTAGGGGGCTTTGTTATACTCAATCAGGGGACTTTGTTATACCCGACTAAAGGACTTTGTTATACTCAATCAGGGGACTTTATTATACTCGATCAGGGGGCCTTTGTTATACTCGATCAGGGGACTTTGTTATACTCGATCAGGTGGCTTTGTTATAATCGATCAGGGGACCTTGTTATACTCGATCAGGGGATTTTGCTTTACTCGATCAGGGGTCTTTGTTATACTCGAACAGGGGGCTTTTTTATACTCGATGAGAGGGCTTTGTTATACTCGATCAGAGGGCTTTGTTATACTCGATCAGGGAATTTGTTATACTCGACCAGAGGGCTTTTTTATAATCGATGAGGGGGCTTTGTTATACTCGATGAGGGGACTTTGTTATTCTCGATCAGGGGACTTTGTTATACTCGATCAGTGGACTTTGTTATACTCGACCAGGGGCCTTTGTTATACTCGATCAGGGGTGTTTGTTTTACTCGATCATGGGAATTTGTTATACTCGATCAGGGTACTTTGTTATATTCGATGAGTTGACTTTATTATACTCGACCAGGGGCCTTTGTTATTCTCGATAAGGGTTCTTTGTTATACGCTATCATGTGACTTTGATATACTCGACCAAGGGACTTTTATATACTTGATCAGGGAGTTTTGTTATAATCGATTAGTGGCCTGGGGACTTTGTTATACTCGATCAGGGGACTATGTATATACTCGACTAGGGACATTGTTATATTCGATCAGGGGGCTTTCTTATACTCGATCAGGGGGCTTTGTTATACTCGATGACGGGACTTTGTTATTCTCGAAAAGGGGACTTTGTTATACTCGATCAGGTGACTTTGTTATACTCGATCAGGTGACTTTGTTATACTCGGTCAGGGGACTTTGCTATTCTCGATCAGAGGCCTTTCTTATACTCGATCAGGGGGCTTTGTTATCCTCCATTAGGGTGCTTTGTCATACTCGATCAGGGGGCTTTGTTATACTCGGTGACGGAACTTTGTTATTCTCGATCAGGGAACTTTCTTATACTCGATCAGGGGTCTTTGTTATACTCCATTAGGGTGCTTTGTTATACTCGATCAGAAGGCTTTGTTATACTCGATCAGGGTGCTTTGTTATAATCGATTAGTGGCCTTTGTTATACTCCATCATAGGACTTTGTTACACTCGACCAGGGGACTTTGTTATACTCGACCAGGGGACTTTGTTATACTCGATGAGGGGACTTTGTTGTACTCGATGAGGGGGCTTTTATATACTCGACCAGGGGACTTTGTTATACTCGATCATGGGACTTTGTTATACTCGATCAGGGGACTTTGTTATAATCGATCAGGGACTTTGTTATACTCGATCAGGGGACTATGTTATACTCGACGAGGGGGCTTTGTTATACTCGAATAGGGGACATTGTTATATTCGATCGGGGGACTTTGTTATACTCGATCAGGGGACTTTATATACCGATCAGGGACTTAGTTACCTAGGGGATCAGGGGGCTTTGCTTTAGCCCCATCAGGGACATTGCTATACTCGATCAGGGACTTTGTTATACCTCTATCAGGGGACCTTGAGAGTACCCACCTGTGAATTTATATACCTGATCGGGACTTTTGTTATACCGATCAGGACTTTGTTATACCGATCAGGGGACTTTTGTTATACCTCGATCTGGGGACCTTTGTTATACCTCGATCAGGGACCTTGTATACCGACCTTTGGACATTGTTATTATAATCGATCAGGGCCTTCATACGCGATCAGGGCTTTTGTTATACCTGATGACGGACTTGTTATACTCGATCAGGGATTTTGTTGCATGAATTCAGGGACTTTGTTATACTCAACCAGGAAATTTTGTTATACTCGACCAAGGGGCTTTTTTATTCTCGATGAGGGGCCTTTGTTATACTCGATGAGAGGTCTTTAATATACTAGATCAGAGGACTTTGTTATACTCGACCAGGGGACTTTGTTATACTCGACGAGGGGGCTTTCTTATACTCGATTAGGGGACTTTGCTATGCTTGATTAGAGGACATTGTTATACTCAATTAGGGGACTTTATTATACTCGATCAGGGGGCTTTGTTTTACTCGATGAGGGGACTTTGTATTACTCGATCAGGGAATTTGTTAAACTCGATCAGGGGACTTTGTTATACTCGATCAGGGGGCTTTGTTTTACTCGATCAGGGGACAATGTTATACTCGATCAGGGGAATTTCTTATACTCGCTCAGGGGACTTTGTTATATTCGATCAGGGGACATTGTTATAGTCGTTCAGGGAACTTTGTTATACTCGACCAGGGGACTTTGTTATACTCTACCAGGGGGCTTTTTTTATACTCGATCAGGGGGCATTATTATACTCGATCAGAGAGCTTTGTTATACTCGATTAGGGGACTTTGTTGTCCTCGAGCAGGGGCCTTTCTTATACTCGATAAGGGGGCTTTGTTATACACGATGACGTGACTTTGTTATTCTCGGTCAGGGAACTTTGTTATACTCGATCAGGGGAGTTTGTTATACTCGACCAGGGGGCTTTTTTATACTCGATCAGGAGGCATTGTTATACTCGATCAGAGGGCTTTGTTATACTCGACCAGGGGAGTTTGTTATACTCGAGCAGGGGCGTTTCTTATACTCGATCAGAGGGCTTTGTTATACTCGATGACGGGACTTTGGTGTTCTCGATCAGGGGATTTTGTTTTACTCGGTCAGGGGACTTTGTTATACTGGATCAGAGGAAATTGTTATACTCGATCAGGGGGCTTTGTTATTCTCGATAAGGGGCCTTTATTACACTCAATCAGGGGACTTTGTTATACACGATGAGGGGGCTTTGTTATACTCGATCTGGGTGCTTTGTTATAATCGATCAGGGGACCTTGTTATACTCGATCAGGGAACTTTGTTATTTACGATAAGGGGCCTTTGTTATACTCTATCATGGGACTTAATTATACTCGACCAGGGGAATTTTATATACTTGATCAGGGAGTTTTGTTAAACTTGATGAGGGGGCTTTGTTATACTCGGTCAGGGGACTTTGTTATAGTCGATCAGGGGACTTTGTTATACTCGATCATGGGACTTTGTTACAATCGACCATTGGACTTTGTTATACTCGAAAAGGGGGCTTTGTTATACTTTATTAGGGGGCTTTGTTATACTCGATCAGGAGACTTTGTTATACTCGATCTGGGGTCTTTGTTATACTCGATCAGGGACCTTTGTTATACGCGATCAGGGGGCTTTGCTATACTCGATTGTTGACTTTCTTATACTCGACCAGGGGCCTTTGTTTTACTCGATCAGGGGTGATTTTTCAATCGATCAGGGGACCTTGTTATACTCGATCAGGGAACTTTGTTATTTACGATAAGGGGCCTTTGTTATACTCTATCATGGGACTTAATGATGCTCGACCAGGGGAATTTTATATACTTGATCAGGGAATTTTGTTAAACTCGATGAGGGGGCTTTGTTATATTCGATCAGGGGACTTTGTTATACTCGATCAGGGGGCTTTGTTTTTCTCGATCAAGGGACTTTGTTATACTCGATCAGGGGACTTTGTTAACTCGACCGGAGGCTTTTTTATCCTCGATGAGAGGGCTTTGTTATACTCGATCAGAGGGCTTTGTTATACTCGATCAGGGACTTTGTTATACTCGACCAAGGGGCTATTTTATACTCGATGAGGGGGATTTGTTATACTCGATCAGGGGACTTTGTTATTCTAGATCTGGGGACTTTGTTATACTCGATCAGGGGACTATGTATATACTCGACTAGGGACATTGTTATATTCGATCAGGGGCCTTTCTTATACTCGATCAGGGGGCTTTGTTATACTCGATGACGGGACTTTGTTATTCTCGATCAGGGTACTTTGTTATACTCGATCAGGTGACTTTGTTATACTCGATCAGGTGACTTTGTTATACTCGGTCAGGGGACTTTGCTATTCTCGATCAGAGGCCTTTCTTGTACTCGATCAGGGGGCTTTGTTATCCTCCATTAGGGTGCTTTGTCATACTCGATCAGGGGGCTTTGTTATACTCGGTGACGGAACTTTGTTATTCTCGATCAGGGAACTTTCTTATACTCGATCAGGGGACTTTGTTATACTCGGTAAGGGAACTTTGTTATACTCGATAAGGGAACTTTGTTATACTCAACCAGGCGACTTTATTATACTCGATGAGGGGGCTTTGTTGTACTCGATGAGGGGACTTTGTTATACTCGATCAGGGGACTTTCTTATACTCGATCAGGTGACTTTGTTATACTCGATAAGGGAACTTTGTTATACTCCAACAGGCGACTTTGTAATACTCGATGAGGGGACTTTGTT
>NW_024727320.1:0-3469 GCF_018991925.1 Homarus americanus
AAACGTTGCTCTGATCACCTAAGCGGCACGGGTGGTCCCCATTAGAGGTTCACGGCGCCAAATGCTCGTTGAACAGGCTTTGTGTGAAACATAGCAGTGTCTACGACTGCTTTTAGTGTCCTGGTGGCCCAGAGGTAGCGTTCCCCGGTCACAATTAGAAGATCGTGGGTTTGAGTCCTGGTGGGGTGAGGTGTTGATTATATGAAGAAGTCCGCGTGCTTTATTGGGCTAATGAAATATATATGGATCCTCGTGTTTCGAAGCCGCATTTGGTAAAACGTTGCTCTGATCACCTAAGCGGCACGGGTGGTCCCCATTAGAGGTTCACGGCGCCATAAGCTCGTTGAACAGGCTTTGTGTGAAATATAGCAGAGTCTAGGACTGCTTTTATTGTCCTGGTGGCCCAGAGGTAGCGTTCCGCCTGTCACAATTAGAAGATCGTGAGTTCAAATCCTGGTGGGGTGAGGTGTTGATTATGTGTAAAAGTCCGTGTGCTTTATTGGGCTAATGAAATATATATGGATCCTCGTGTTTGGAAGCAGCATTTGGTAAAACGTTGCTCTGATCACCTAAGCGGCACGGGTGGTCCCCATTAGAGGTTCACGGCGCCATAAGCTCGCTTAACAGGCTTTGTGTGAAATATAGCAGAGTCTAGGACTGCTTTTATTATCCTGGTGGCCCAGAGGTAGCATTCCCCGGTCACAATCATAAGATCGTGGGTTCAAATCCTGGTGGGGTGAGGTGTTGATTATATGAAGAAGTCCGCGTGCTTTATTGGGCTAATGAAATATATATGGATCTTCGTGTTGCGAAGCCGCATTTGGTAAAACGTTGCTCTGATCACCTAAGCGGCACGGGTGGTCCCCATTAGAGATTCACGGCGCCATAAGCTCGTTCAACAGGCTTTATGTGAAATATAGAAGAGTCTAGGACTGCTTTTATTGTCCTGGTGGCCCAGAGGTAGCATTCCCCGGTCACAATTATAAGATCGTGGGTTCAAATCCTGGTGGGATGAGGTGTTGATTATATGTACAAGTCCGCGTGCTTTATTGGGCTAATGAAATATATATGGATCCTCGTGTTTCGAAGCCGCATTTGGTAAAACGTTGCTCTGATCACCTAAGCGGCACGGGTGGTCCTCATTAAAGGTTCACGGCGCCATAAGCTCGTTGAACAGGCTTTGTGTGAAATATAGCAGAGTCTAGGAATGCTTTTAGTGTCCTGGTGGCGCAGAGGTAGCGATCCACGGTCACAATTAGAAGATCGTGGGTTCGAATCCTGGTGGGGTGAGGTGTTGATTATATAAAGAAGTCCGCGTGCTTTATTGGGCTAATGAAATATATATGGATCCTCGTGTTTCGAAGCCGCATTTGGTAAAACGTTGCGCTGATCACCTAAGCGGCACGGGTGGTCCTCATTAGAGGTTTACGGTGCCTTAAGCTCGTTGAACAGGCTTTGTGTGAAATATAGCAGAGACTAGGACTGCTTTTAATGTTCCTGGTGGCCCAGAGGTAGCGTCCCCCGGTCACAATTATAAGATCGTGGGTTCAAATCCTGGTGGGGTGAGGTGTTGATTATATGTAGAAGTCCGTGTGCTTTATTGGGCTAATGAAATATATATGGATCCTCGTGTTTCGAAGCCGCATTTGGTATTTCGTTGCTCTGATCACCTAAGCGGCACGGGTGGTCCTCATTAGAGGTTCACGGCGCCATAAGCTCGTTGAACAGGCATTGTGTGAAATATAGCAGAGTCTAGGAATGCTTTTAGTGTCCTGGTGGCCCAGAGGTAGCATTCCCCGGTCACAATTATAAGATCGTGGGTTCAAATCCTGGTGGGGTAAGGTGTTGATTATATGTAGAAATCCACATGCTTTATTGGGCTAATGAAATATATATGGATCCTCGTGTTTCGAAGCCGGATTTGGTAAAACGTTGCTCTGATCACCTAAGCGGCACAGGTGGTCCCCATTAGAGGTTCATGGAGCCATAAGGTCGTTGAACAGGCTTTGTGTGAAATATAGTAGAGACTTTGACTGCTTTTATTGTCCTAGTGGCCCAGAGGTAGCATTCCCCGGTCACAATTATAACATCGTGGGTTCAAATCCTGGTGGGGTGAGGTGTTGATTATATGTAGAAGTCTGCGTGCTTTATTGGGCTAATGAAATATATATGGATCCTCGTATTTCGAAGCCGTATTTGATAAAACGTTGCTCTGATCACCTAAGCGGCACGGGTGGTCCTCATTAGAGGTTCACAGCGCCATAAGCTCGTTGAACAGGCTTTGTGTGAAATATAGCTGAGTCTAGGAATACTTTTAGTGTCCTGGTGGCCCAGAAGTAGCGATCCCCGGTCACAATTAGAAGATCGTGGGTTCGAATCCTGGTGGGGTGAGGTGTTGACTATATGACGAAGTCCGCGTGCTATATTGGGCTAATGAAATATATATGGATCCTCGTGTTTCGAAGCCGCATTTGGTAAAACGTTGCTCTGATCACCTAAGCGGCACGGGTGGTCCCCATTAGAGGTTTACGGCGCCTTAAGCTCGTTGAACAGGCTTTGTGTGAAATATAGCAGAGTCTAGGACTGCTTTTATTGTTCCTGGTGGCCCAGAGGTAGCGTCCCCCGGTCACAATTATAAGATCGTGGTTTCAAATCCTGGTGGGGTGAGGTGTTGATTATATGTAGAAGTCCGCATGCTTTATTGGGCTAATGAAATACATATGGATCCTCGTGTTTCGAAGCCGTGATTTGGTAAAACGTTGCTCTGATCACCTAAGCGGCACGGGTGGTCCCCTATAGTGGTTCACAGCGCCATAAGCTCGTTGAACAGGCTTTGTGTGAAATATAGTAGAGACTTTGACTGCTGTTATTGTCATGATGACCTGATCGTGGGTTGAATCTGGTGGGGTGAGGTGTTGATGTTCAAATCCTGGTGGGGTGAGTTTTGATTATATGTAAGAATCTCGTGCTTTATTGGGGCTAATAGAAATATATATGGATCCTCGTGTTTCAAGCCGTGTTAGTAAACGTTGCCTCTGATCACCTAAGCGCAGGTGGTCCTCACTGGGGGTTCAGCGCCATAACTTCGTTAGACAGGCTTTGTGTGAAATATGGCTGAATCTGGATCAACACCTGCTTTATCTGGCCCAGAAGTAGCATCGGTCACATTATAAGATCGTGGGTTCAAATCCCGGTGGGGTGAGGTGTTGATTATATATAGAAATCGCGTGCTTTAGACTATTAAGAAATATATATGGATCCTCGTGTTTCGAAGCCGCATTTGGTAAAACGTTGCTCCTGATCACCCTAAAAGCTGCGAATGAATTCCCCATTAGAAGTTCATAGAACCTAGGTCGTTGAACAGGCTTTTTAATGAAATATAGTAGGAACTTTGTTTTATTGTCCTGGTGGCCAGAGGTAGCATACCCGGCCCACGATTAGAAGATCGTGGGTTGAATCCTAGTGGGGT
>NW_024727321.1:0-7731 GCF_018991925.1 Homarus americanus
TTTCTCAGTGGTTGATGTTATTTTGTTGAAAGCCCTTAAGGCCTGTTTCATGTGTGTAAGCAACAATTCTTAATATTTTGAATTTATTGTTGTCTAATGAGGTATTGCCTGAATTTCTAATAATTTCAATATCATGTATGACTTTTATTCCCCAGAGTAGTGTTTTAAGTTCAGGTTAAGAGGTGCGCATATGTTGGTGTACCATTATTTGATTGTGTCTGTAGTGTTGAAGAGAATATAAGTGTCTAAATTTTACAGTGTGTCTCATTCATCCCAGTCACAGACGCTATCCTTCCACGGGTCACGGACAATTAATTTTGTTAGTGAATTTAAGTGTTCTTGTGCTGGTTCGGGATTTTACTCCAAGGGGCGCTTCCACTGTAATTTCCATCTAATAATTAATAAACCCCAAGTTTATTACATATATATATATATATATATATATATATATATATATATATATATATATATATATATATATATATATATCTTGATAAAATCACACAGGAAAAGGGAAACAACGGAGCACCTTAGCTTTCGTCTTTATTTAAGACATCTTCAGAGGCAACTGGATTACATGGACAGAGAGAGGCTTAAATATACAGGGTGACCTTAAAAAAATGAGGTCAGGTCATAATAATGTCATCCACTAATCCCCACACCAACACACACGTAGAGGAGCTTAAGAGAGCTTCTAAACTTGAACTTAAAGGGGGTGGGGGTGACGTGACTAGTCAGGTCAGGTCAGGTCAGGTCATTCCTCTCAAACCAGGCAAATTCCTATATACACAGAATATATATATATATATATATATATATATATATATATATATATATATATATATATATATATATATATAGAGAGAGAGAGAGAGAGAGAGAGAGAGAGATTAGAAAATGACTGTTGTTGTTGCTGTGCTCCAGGTAATTAAGGTGAACATTGATGTATGTCAGTATGGTGCTTAACACTCAATGGCCTTTCACTCGTAAACTGGACAAGGGACCACACCTGTGCCCTACTATTTATCAAACGACGGTGACAGAGATGGATTTAGAGTATCTATATCGATAAACCTGTCACTCCCTTCCATTCCCCCATCCATTACTGACCCAGCTCAGTTGACCTCTGACCCAGCTTGGAGAAGGTCGTGCCGATCGTGCTCCCGCTAGAGACCAAGGAAAATGGCCGCTTTGCATCTTTGTGCCGTGGGGGAAGAGGAGGGGAGTGTGGGGAAGGACGACCTCCTTGCCACGCTGTTAAGGCAGCTGGGGCAGTTGAGGAGTGAGGTTGACACTCTAAAGGGGGAAAATGAAGCCCTCAGGACGGAACTCCTTCAGGTAGGTGTCCTGCCTAGCAGGACACCTGCGAAGGAGGAGCAGGCGTGGAGAGTGGTTGTCTCCAAGGGGTCTAGGGTCAGGCTTAGTAAAGCTGACCAGGGTGTGGAGTGCAGTAACCCTTACCAGGTGCTGCAGGAAGCTGGAGAGGAAGAGAAGAGGCAGGACGGTATGGATCAAGGAGAGGAAAGGGCAGTTGTACAAACCCTGCCTACAGGTAAGGTCGTGGTAGTTGGTGACAGCCAGGTGAGGTTTATGGATAGGGCTTTTTGTGCGAGAGATAGGAAACGTAGGACTAGGGTATGTTTTCCTGGGGCTGGGATAGGGCATGTAGCCGAGAGGTTAGACAGGGTTTTGTCAGGGGAGGGTACCAATCCAGTAGTGTGTCTTAGTGTGGGAGGAAACATGACATAGAGTGGAGATCAGGTGAGAACTTTTCAAGGAGTATAGAGGAGGCGCTGAGGAGATTAGAGATAGGGAGGGATCTGATGGTATGTGGTGTCTTGCCTAGAAGAGGTTGGTCGTGGACTGGCTGTCCAGGCAATTGCTGTGGTGCCGACTGGAAAAACATTGTGGGCTCGTGGTTGGGCGTGATGACTGCTTAACGATTTATGGCAACGACTACATACTGTCGCGACAGATGCCCCTTGTCTCGTGAGGCGGGAGCGATTGTCTGCATCCCTGGGCGTGAGTGTCACTCAGAAGGGGTTTCGCCAGTAGAGAATTAAGAAAATGAGTCAAAAAACAAGCAAGGTCCTGGGAAGTAGTGAAACAAGTAGATAATGCTGAAAATATAGTTAGTCATAATAACAAACATCAAAGTAATAAATGTAAAACAGATAAAAACGGAAGAAATATATTGAGTGTTTATTATACTAATAGTAGAAGCCTGTGTAACAAAATGGACCAGCTCAGGGCCATTGTTAGTAAAGAGAACATAGATATAATTGCAATAACGGAAACATGGATAAATTCAAGCAGCAAGCATTTTTTAGCAGAATTTCATATTCCAGGATAAAACCTATTTAAATTTGACAGAGTAGGAAGGAGAGGTGGCGGTGTAGCAGTGTATATCAGGGTGTCATTAAAAAGCTGCAATAAATCAAACATTAAAACAAATAGCGACAATGAAAGTATTTGGGTAGAGATTGGTGAGGGCAATGAGTCTGTAGTCATTGGTGTTATATATAGACCACCTAATTTGAGTAGGAACGATGGTAAATTGCTATGGGAGGAAATAAAGAAGGCATCTGATAGACACAATGTATGTATTCTAGGCGATTTCAACTTTTCAGGCATAGATTGGAAAAATCAACTTAGTGATAATGAATCTGAAGATTTTCTAGAAGTAGTACAAGATAGTTTTTTATATCAATTCATAAACTCGCCCACTAGAGGAAATAATATCCTCGATTTAGTTCTCAGTAATAATGAAAATCTAATAAAAGATGTTGGGATTGGAGACGAACTAGGAAACAGTGATCATAAAGCCATATATTTTAACATAATATGGGATGGCAGGAAGAAGGAAAATTCGGCCTTGATCCCGGATTTTAGGAAGGCTAATTACGGTAGCTTAAGGAGAGACCTAAAAAGAGATGACCCTATGGTCAAAAGATTAATCGCCCCCCACCTCCGGAAAACTGTAACTTAGGGCCAGGAATAACCCAATTTAATTTAGCTTCTTATGGGTAATTCTGCGACAATCAATAATGCCCAAATAAACCACATCCTAAAGAAAATTCAATCGTCTGGAACCAACAAAATGGATGAATAATAGACTCTTAGATCTTCTAGGGAAAAAAAAAGGAGTATATAGAAAAGTTAAGAAAGGCGAAAATCACTTACTTGGTTACTATCAGAACCTAACAAGACAGGTATAAACAGAAATTAGGAAAGCAAAGAGAAATTATGAAATCAAGGTAGCAAACGAATCGAAATATACCCCCAAAGCTTTTTATCAACTGTATAAATCAAAGGTTAGAGATACAATAGGTCCCCTTAAAACTTCGACAGGAGAAATGACTGATGATGAGTTAGAAATGTGTAGTACGTTAAATAGTCATTTTCGCTCCGTATTCACAAATGAAAACCTAGCACAGTTTCCAGAAGTTCATAAGGTATATAACGACAGTATAGAAAATATGTTGATGAATATCAATATTATAAATAACGATGTGTAAAAGTAATTAACGAAGCCTCATAAATCGCCTGGTCCAGACGAGGTATATGCTAGAATATTAAAAAGAATGTAGAGAGATGAGTTGGGTAATCCATTAGCAGTTTTATTTTAATAAGTCGTTAGAATCAAGACTGGTGCCAGAAGCAGGGAAACTTACCAAATGTAGTTCGATTTTCCAAAAAGGGTGATAAATCAATAGCATCAAATTACCGTCCCATTAGTCTCCCGTCAATCATAGGCAAGTTGCTAGAGTCAATTATTGCTACAAAATCAGAAGCCACCTTGAAACATTCAACTTAATTCATTCTTCTCATGCCGGGTTCACCCAGGGACGTTCTTGTCTCACAAATTTGCTTAGCTTTTTCTCAGAAGTATATGAAGCGGTAGATAATGATAAGTCATATGATATAATTTATTTAGATTTCAGTAAAGCATTCGATAGAGTCCCTCATGAGAGATTGATAAGGAAGGTAGAAGCACATGGAATAGGTGGATCATTATTAAAATGGATTAGGTCATGGTTAACTGGTAGGAAACAAAAAGTCAGCATAAATGGATTTAAGTCAGACTGGGGTGCTGTCAAAAGCGGAGTTCCCCAGGGATCTGTATTAGGCCCTCTGCTGTTTGTTATATTCATTAATGATCTTGATTTAGGTATAACTAGTAGGATTAGTAAATTTGCAGATGATACCAAAATGGGGAGAGTGATAAATTCAGACAGTGACTTTGAACACCTTCAAAGAGATCTAGATACCTTACATGAGTGGTCAGTAGACTGGCAAATGAATTTTAATAGTGATAAATGCAAGGTACTACAGATAAGGAAGACGAATACAAACGTTAAGTATAAACTAGGTAACACGGAAATAGAAAACTCAGTTTGTGAAAAAAATCAAGGTGTATTTGTTAGCAACGACTTGAAACCTAGAAAACAATGTATTAGCGTTTGCAACAAGGCAAACAGGATTCTTGGGTTCATATCTAGGTCTGTGAGTAACAGAACTGCTGACGTTATCTTGAAACTTTACCTATAGCATTAGTGAGGGGGCACACATGGATTATGCGGTTCCGGTTCTGGTGTCCTTATTATAGAATGGACATAGATTCTTTGGAGAGAGAGTACAAGAAAGAGGCCGACAAAAATGATCCATAATATTAGAAACCTTCCATATGAAAGAAAAAGACTGAAAAAGCTTGGAAAAACACATTCATTAGAGAGGCGTAGAGTTAGGGGAGATATGATAAGAGGTGTACAAGTGGGTGAGTGGGATTAACTTAAGGGTAAAATGGAAGATGTTCTGAGCTCAGTAATAACGAAATAACTAGAACAAATATTTTAAATTAGATAAATTCCGATTCAGAAAGGATATAGGCAAGCACTGGTTTGGTAATAGAGTTGTGGATATGTGGAATAGGCTACCGAGTGCTATAGTAGGATCGGGGACGCTAGGGAGCTTCAAGACGAAGTTGGATAGGCACATGGAAGTGCTGGGATGGGTGTGAAAGGGATCTGCCCTGTATGGGCCAGTCGGCCTCCTGCAGTATCCCACTTTCTTATCTTCTTATGTTCTTATGTTCACCTCACAATCTTTACTACATCTCACCTCACAATCTTCACTACATTTCACTTCACAATCTTCACTACATCTCACTTCACAATCTTCACTACATCTCACTACACAATCTTCACTACATCTCACTTCACAACCTTCACTACATCTCACTTCACACTCTTCACTACATCTCACTTCACATCTTCACTACATCTCACTTCACAATCTTCACCATATCTCACTTCACAATCTTCACCACATCTCACTTCACAATCTTCACCAAATCTCACTTCACAATCTTCACCACATCTCACTTCACAATCTTTACCATATCTCACTTCACAATCTTCACTACTTCTCAATTCACAATCTTCACTACATCTCACTTCACAATCTTCAATAAATCTCACTTCACAATCTTCACTACATCTCACTTCACAATCTTCACTACATCTCACTTCACAATCTTCATTACATCTCACTTCACAATCTTCACTACATCTCACTTCACAATCTTCACTACATCCCACTTCACAATCTTCACTACATCTCACTTCACAATCTTCACTACATCCCACTTCACAAACTTCACTACATCTCACTTCACAATCTTCACTACATCTCACTTCACAATCTTCAATACATCTCACTTCACAATCTTCACTACATCTCACTTCACAATCTTTCACTACATCTCACTTCACAATCTTCACCATATCTCACTTCACAATCTTTACTACATCTCACTTCACAAAATTCACTACATCTCACTTCACAATCTTCACTACATCTCACTTCACAATCTTCACTACATGTCACTTCACAATCTTCACTACATCTCACTTCACAATCTTCACTACCTCTCACTTCACAATCTTCACTACATCTCACTACACAATCTTCACTACATCTCACTTCACAACCTTCAATACATCTCACTTCACAATCTTCACTACATCTCACTTCACATCTTCACTACATCTCACTTCACAATCTTCACCATATCTCACTTCACAATCTTCACCACATCTCACTTCACAATCTTCACCACATCTCACTTCACAAACTTCACCACATCTCACTTCACAATCTTTACCACATCTCACTTCACAATCTTCACTACATCTCACTTCACAATCTTCACTACATCTCACTTCACAATCTTCACTACATCTCACTTCACAATCTTCACTACATCTTACTTCACAATCTTCACTACATCTCACTTCACAATATTCACTACATCTCACTTCACAATCTTCACTACATCTCACTTCACAATCTTCACCAAATCTCACTTCACAATCTTCATTACATCTCACTTCACAATCTTCACTACATCTCACTTCACAATCTTCACTACATCTCACTTCACAATCTTCACCACATCTCACTTCACAATCTTCACTACATCTCACTTCACAATCTTCACTACATCTCACTTCACAATCTTCACTAACACCATTCTTCATCACTACATATAACATCCATCATCACTACTTATAACACCATCCATCATCATCACTACATATAATACTATCCATCATCACTACATATAACACGATCCATCATCACTACATATAACACCATCCACCATCACTATATATAGAACCATCCATCACGACATATAACACCATCCGACATCATTACATATAACACCAACCATCATCACTACATATAACATCATCCATCATCACTACATATAACTCCATCCATCATCACTACATATAACTCCATCCATCATCACTACATATAAAACCAACCTATCATCACTACATATAACATCATCCATCATCACTACATATAACACCATCCATCATCACTACATATAGAACCATCCTATCATCATTACATATAATATCATCCATCATCACTACATATAACACCATCCAACATCACTACATATAACACCACCCATCATCACTACATATAACTTCATCCATCATCGCTACATATAACTCTATCCATCATCACTACATATAACACCATCCAGCATCACTACATATAACACCAACCATCATCACTACATATAACATCATGCATCATCAATATATATATATAACACCATCCATCATCACTACATATAACATCATGCATCATCAATATATATATATAACACCATCCATCATCACTACATATATTACCCTCTTATCATCACTACATATAACACCATCCAGCATTACTACAATATAACGCCATCCTTCATCACTACATATAACACCATCCATCATCACTACATATTATAACACCATCCATCATCTTTACAAACACCATCCCTCTTTACTATAGTGATAAACAGAGCTTTATTTTGTTGTCAATTTCTTTAAATTTCAACCTTATTAAACCGTAATTCTTTCTGTATGGTCAAATTTTGATTTGACCTCAGTGAGAGAGCTGTTAGTGTCAGTACATCACAATGGTGTTCCGACGCACTGTATCGAAGGTGACTAAGGTGGAGGTGAAGCCTTGCCAGATGAAGGAGAAGGGCCCCCGATCTAACAAACTGCAGACCACAAAACACACTAAGACCCAAAACAACAAGACCCCAAACAACAAGAGGAAGAAGGAAACTACCACTTTCTGCCGTGTACAAAAGGACCAGTACCTGCCATGGGGAGACTACATCTTCACCGGGAAAAAGACACAAAAGAAGCGCTGAAC
>NW_024727322.1:0-8267 GCF_018991925.1 Homarus americanus
AAGTTTTGCACACACACACACACACACACATGCACACACACACACACACACACACACACACACACACACACACACACACACACACACACACACAGGCTCTAAAAACATCGCTGTCTAGCCAACTTGGGTTCCCCTAATATAACCCCGTAACCGGTTTGTCAGGGTGGGGTTGGAGTAATGTTGCCTTCCTGTTTGTGTACAGGATTACTTATTTGACAGCCGCGGGTTCTCTTGCTCAGTTTTGTTCCTCCTTCCCTTTTTTTCTAGGCTTTTGCACGCCACCGAGAGACTTTTGAACCATCTTCAGATTCGTGTGTGTTGTTTGCTTCCCTGGGAGAGAGAGAGAGAGAGAGAGAGAGAGAGAGAGAGAGAGAGAGAGAGAGAGAGAGAGAGAGAGAGAGAGAGAGGGATGAACACAAAGAAAAAGGGAGAGAGAGAGAGAGAGAGAGAGAGAGAGAGAGAGAGAGAGAGAGAGAGAGAGAGAAAGATGGAATACACAGAAAAAGGAGAGAGAGATAGAGAGATGAAACACAAAGGAAAGAGAGAGAGAGAGAGATGAATGTTATAAATAATAGAGGAATGGACAAAAACTCATTAAAACAATAAATATAATTATGAACGAATTTTAGGCCTCGTGCTACGACATTAAATAAACACACTTCCACATATATGATATATTAAAATGAAAGGTATAAATCACAAATATATCCATCACCACAAGACTTCTATTACGAAAATTTCCCAAAAAAAAAAAAATCTCTAAAACTAGAAAAAAATTACCTATTATTTTCTTAAATCACAGGCATACTCCACACTCAATATTAATTACTATTATTATTTTTTTTCCCCTTCTAACTGGGGCCAACGAATATTTTTCCCCCAAAAAGATAAAAATTCCTCAACATCAATACTGTATAGCTATAAGTTCGGGAGCTAGTAGGGATTTACCCCCAGAAAAGTTAATTTGGTGCGGGAAGAAAATGATGACTTGGAAGCGGTTAGGGAGAGTCATTGCGGCGTGTCGGGGGCAGGGGTGGTACTGTGTAGAAAATATGGGGGGTGATGGTGGGGGTATGGGTCAATAAAGGGGGTTAGGAGCATGGGGTGGCACGTCAGCCAATAACCCTGGCTATATTAACTACTCCATCACCGTCGCCGCCTCTATATATTCCTTGTTTGCTGACTCATCCACCGACGGAAAGTCTTTACATGACACTTAACATGATTATTAGTTCTCAGCAAATAGATACAATTTATGAACTGACGGAGAAAAATTCATCTACCCACTTCCAAAGATCTTCACTGACCTGCTCCACTTACTCTCCAGATCACTTCACTTCACTTCACTCACTCACCTCACCAGCTTAATAAAAATCCCTGACCAGCGTCTTTTATGAACTCTAAACAATCCTGCGTATTTTTTGATCCGTCTGATGTAAACTTGCCTGATTTTGTTACATTACTTTTTTCGTCAAGTCTATGTAACATGGCCTATGTAAAACTGCTGTGTGTGTGTGTGTGTGTGTGTGTGTGTGTGTGTGTGTGTGTGTGTGTGTGTCGAACCCTTAATACATAATCCCTGCCCGGGTGTAATGTATCAGCAAGCGGCTATGTGTCACGGTGAATATTCTCCCATCACTGATTTACCTCCATTGTTTACTGCTGAGAAGAAAGGTCAAACGTTAGATAAGACCTACCTACCTACCTCCTGCCCTACCTCCTACCCCACCCACTCTCACACGCTCTATTGTCTCTCAGCCCCCCACCCCCACCTACCCACCTACACACAGTCCCTCCTCCCACCCCACACCAATCTTTTCGTAAAGCACCGTTCAGTGTACATGTCTTTCTTTCTTCGTCTTTTTTTTCAGCGTATAAATATCGAAACTTAACGCCATTACCCTACTCGACTGCGAATGATAATGAAAAATTTTATTTATAAGGTTGGCTTGTGTGATCTGGGCCGCCGCTGTCGTGCCTTTGTGTCCTTGGGGAGAACAGACGAGGATGAACGCCCTTGGGTGGTACGCTTTTCCTTTTCGTGTCATTTACATCAACAGAGCATGGATGCGTCCTCCAGTAGCTGCGTTCAGGAGGAGAATGAGGCGAGAATGGGCGATAAGAAAGGCGAATGAACGATACGCCGATAAAATACTGCTGCAACCATGGAGCGTTGTAGCAACCCTGATTTTGGAGCCAAATTATGGAAGTTTTGGATGGGGGATAGAGGAGGAGGGGAAGGGAGGAGGAAGGAGTGAGGGGAGGGACAGGGGAGGTTAAGTAGTTTAGATGTTGTAAATAATGGAGAGAAGGTGATGGGAGGTAAGTGGAGTTGGTGCGGATGAAGGTGACGTTCACAGCCTTGCTGATACAGCAGTCTCTCTTTCTCCTTTCTCTCCTTATCTTCTTCGCCCTCCCCTTCTCCTCTCGAAAATACTTAAAATATTCTTTACACGAATACAAATACTGAAGAAAAGTATTGCTAACACACAAGTCAAACATTAAAAGAATTAAATACATCTACCTGTTGTATAGCATATCATGAGAGGCAACACTCAAATGTAAACAATCACGAAAACGATACTTCTTTTAGTCGGCAGCGAAGTCGTAAAAAGAAAAACACTTCCTGGGGGCGAGACACGTGGTAAATAAGATGAAAATGCGTTTGGGTGATAGATGACACGCCATCATCAACTTTGTGCCCGTTGACGTGATCACCACAAAAAAGTCTTAGCTCAGTGACGTAGACCTATATTTTTCGTGTGTCTTGGAGGAAAATGTTGGTGCTCGACACTTTTAATAATGAGTGAAAATGACTTTATTCAGCACTTTATGTTGGCAAAAATAGGTCGCGCTTTTTTTTTTTTCCTTGAGATATTCATGAAAAATGTTCTGTTTGGGGGATTATTCTAAACTTTGCTTGTTTGGGGAAATAGTTGACCTTTATTTTGCAAAGTTATTGAAGGTGTATAGTTGTTTAAACGATAGTCATTCATTAAAGCGTCGCCTGTTGGTGATAGCTTACCTTTGAGTTTACTGTTTGTAGTAATTTTCGTCTCCATAACACTGTTTATTTATGCAGTTGAGCTTCTGCGTAGTTAAGAAACGTGTCCTTAGTGGTTGCTTGAGGAAGAGTCAAGATTAAAAGAGACACCTTTTAGAATAATGAACCATTAAGTGGAATGTTGCTAACAGTAATTTTTTGTGTTTGAAAGATGTTAATTGAAAATACTTAATTTTTTAAAATAAATTAATTATAACGTTTATAAATTTCGTACTGACATTTTCACCAGATCTCCAAACCCTGAAGATGAAAAGTATTTGGTAAACGGTTATTGTAAATGTTGTTATATAGAAGATAAAAACTTTTTCTGAACATTTTGTTTGTTGTTGATGCTTTCTGCTGTTTAGGAAATAACCTTCTCGTGATGTTAGTGACATCATTTCACTCAATATCTTTTAAGAAAGATTTAAACAGAAAATTTTGGTACGATAGTAAATAGCATTTTTATTGTTGACAAAAGGACTCCCCGCAGCCAGGCACGAGTAATAGAAGAAATATATATATATATATATATATATATATATATATATATATATATATATATATATATATATATATATATATATATATGCAGTATACATCATCCGCAATAAGAAAAGCTTTTGATAAGATTCAGGAAAAAAAATATTACTAAACGCGTGATAAATATTACTGGAAATATATACTCTTGCTTCTGGACCTGATTCCTGGACCTCACCTCTTCCTGATCCCCACTTTCTGGCCCTCACCTCCTGACCCCACTGCTTCCAGACCCCACCTGTCTCCTGGACCTCACTCTGCCCTGACCCCATCTGTCTCCTGACCCCACCTGCTTCCTGACCCCATCTGCCTCTGACCCCACCTGCTTCCTTGACCCCACCCACCTCCTGACCCCACCTGCTTCCTGACCCCACCTGCTTCCTGACCTCACCTACCTCCTGACCCCCACCTGCCTCACCCCACCTGCTTCCTGACCCACCTGCCTCCCACCCACCTGCCTCTTGACCCCATCTGGCCCTAATTATTTCTCCTGACCCCCCACCTGCCCCTGACCCCACTGCCTCCTGACCCCCACCTGCCTCCTGAGCCTCCACTCTGCCCGCCCAGTGGTAAAGAGTCCATGTCTTGTTTCCTGGGTCTTAATCCTTAAAATCTCTCCAGTCTTCTAATCGATTCGACCTAAAAATCCGCCATCGTCTTCCTACAAAAAATCTGTAGACTTGTTCACTTGGTTCATCCGAAAGCTAATACACTTTTCCGAGTATCTAAAAATCTGTCCGGTTTTCCCAATGAATCATACCTAAAAATCTGCTCAGTTTTCCATTCTATCCGACCTGAAAATCTGTACACTTTTCTGTTTACTAAAAATTGTACATTGTTTTGTTAAAGATCTACCCTGATATAATTGGATTCACCCACAAATAATTGGTATTTACTCAGATTTCAGTTGTTTACAGATTTATTTTTACTTGAATTAAAAGGATTTCTATTTGGACTAACCAGATTTTGACCGAATTGGTTCCAACTAAGATTTTTATTAATCTGCCCACCTTTTCAATGGTTCTTCCTGAGAACCTTGATTTCACTTAGATATATGTAGGCCAATTCATCTTTACCCACCAAAAACTCTGTAGATTTTTCATATTATTCCCTGCCAAAATCGGCAGACCATTTCATCTATTTCATATTAAACTGATTTAACTAATCCCACTCAGAAATTTGTAGACCGTCCCACTCAGAAATCTGTTTACCTTTTTTCGCTATTTTCTACTGAGATTTCCTTGCCTCGACGTCAGCAGGAAGCCACCAATCATAATCGAGATTTATGGATCATTACTTGAAGGGCAACCTTGATTGGCCTATTCACCCGGGATCATTCGTCGTGGTTACCGCATGGTCGCCTTCTGAAGAGATGGAGATGACAGATACAGACAGGTATACGACAGATGAACTGAGGGACAGATAGCGAGACAGATTGATAGGTAGTTGTGTCAGACTGGAGGACAAGAGGAGACTGTCACATAGAGAGAGAAAAAGACGGAGCGAAAGAGACAAACAGACGAACAGAAATGCAGACAGACAGACAGACAGACAGACAGACATACATACAGACGCTTTCATTGTATCAGATATTTTCCCTATAAATAAAATATTTCCCCAAAAACTCCCCAAGTTCCAAGTCATTCTTCCAGGTCCTCCTCCAGGTCAATCATTCATCTAGGTCACTCCTGCAGAACCACTTTGGTCACTATCCTTGGCTATTCCTCCAAGTCACTTTCCCAGGTACTCCTCAAGGTCATCTTCCTCCAGGTCACTATTCCAAGTGATTCCTCCAGGTCATCCTCCAGGTCACTCCAGTCTGGGCTCCTGGGGATGGTTCTCCTGACGGTACACTCTATCTCTGTTGGTCGCTGTCAGAGGCCCTCTTCTGCATACCTATATTCTATTGGAATCTTCTTCCGGCTTCTGTCAGCCTGGGTGTTTGTTCGTTTGTTTGTGCGTGTGTGTGCGTTTTATAACACATCACCTTTTATAACTCACATCACCCTTTTATAACTCACATCACCCTTTATATAACTCACATCACCCTTTATATAACTCACATCACCTTTTATAACTCACATCATTTTATAACTCACATCACCTCTTTATAACTCCACATCACTTTATATCTCACATCACCTTATATAACTCACATCACCTTGTATATAACTCATATCACCTTTATAACTCATATCACCTTTTTATAACTCACATCACCCTTTTATAACTCACATCACCCTTTATATAACTCACATCACCCTTTTATAACTCACATCACCTTTTTATAACTCACATCACCTTATAACTCACATCACCCTTTTATATCTCACATCACCCTTTATAACTCACATCACCTTTATAACTCGCATCACCTTTTATAACTCACATCACCTGTTATATAACTCACATCACCTTTTTATAACTCACATCACCCTTTTATATCTCACATCACCCTTTATATAACTCACATCACCCTGTATATAACTCACATCACCCTTTATAACTCATACCCTTTTATAACCACATCACCTTTATAACTCACATCACCTTATATAACTCACATCACCTTTATAACTCACATCACCTTTTATAACTCACATCACCCTTTTTATAACTCACATCACCTCTTTTATATCTCACATCACTTTATATAACTCTACATCACCCTTATAACTCTCATCACTTTTATAACTCACATCACCTGTTATATAACTCACATCACTCCTTTATAACTCACATCACCCGTCATATAACTCACATCCCTTTTATAACTCACATCACCCTTATATAACTCACACTCACCCTTTTTATAACTCACATCACCCTTTTTATGACTCACATCACCCTTTTTATAACTCACATCACCCTTAATCACGCCTGAGCCCACGTTAAATAGTCAGCTGTTAGTGATGGCGTTGAAAATCCATATTATTTTCGGAGGGGAGTGGGGAGGTCAGGGGAGGAGTGGAGGGGGTGGGAGGAGGGGAGGAAAAAAGAGCTCTGGAATGTCTTGTTATTGTTTCTTTATGAAGTTACTGAAGATTAGCCCCATTCCTCCCATAGCTTATTTCACTTGATTATAACACCCGAACGTTACCCAGGGGCTGGAGTTGAACTAGGTTAGATTAGGTCAGGTTAGGTTAGTTTGAGTTAGGTTAGTGGTTTATTTTTTATTAGATTAGGTTAGTTTGGGGGATGGGGTTGGATTAAGGTAATTGATGATCTGGTGGAATAAACTGAGAAGAATCTTCACTTCGTCCCATTTATGTGTGTATATAACACTGGCACGCGCGCGATGGTGTGTGTGTGTGTGTGTGTGTGTGTGTGTGTGTGTGCGTGTGTGTGTGTGTGTGTGTGTGTGTGTGTGTGTGTGTGTGTGTGTGTGTGTGTGTGTGTGTGTGTGTGTGTGTGTGTGTGTGTGTGTGTGTGTGTGTGTGTGTGTGTGTGTGTGTGTGTGTGGTGGTGTGTGTGTGTGTGTGTGTGGTGTGTGTGTGTGTGTGTGTGTGTGTGTGCGTGTGTGTGTGTGTGTGTGTGTGTGTGTGTGTGTGTGTGTGTGTGTGTGTGTGTGTGTGTGTGCGTGTGTGTGTGTGTGTGTGTGTGTGTGTGTGTGTGTGTGTGTGTGTGTGTGTGTGTGTGTGTGTGTGTGTGTGTGTGTGTGTGTGTGTGTGTGTGTGTGTGTGTGTGTGTGTGTGTGTGTGTGTGTGTGTGTGTGTGTTTATATTCGTTTTAATCCTGCACTAATGGTTACAACAATGGTCCCCGGTGGCAGACTTTGTAATTTATGACCCTGGGGAAGTCAATATTTTACCTGGGGTATTTTTTGTAGTTGAAGAAGATACAAATAGACTTAGGAAGAAATAAAAGTAGATATAGATAAAAGAAGGAATAAACGAAGAAGAGTAAAGTATAGGGGTGTGGTGAGAGAGTGTGGGTATAGGGGTGTGGTGAGAGTGAGTGTGGGTATAGGGGTTGAGTAGTGTGGGGTATAGGGGTGTGGGGAGAGTAGTGTGGGTATAGGGGGTGTGGTGAGTGGTGTGGGGTATGGGGTGTGGTGAGAGGTGTGGGTGTATGGGGTTTGGGGAGAGTAGTGTGGGTACAGGGGTGTGGTGAGGTAGTGTGGGTTATAGGGGTGTGGTGAGAGTGGTGTGGGTATGGGTATGGTGAGGGTGGTGTGGGGTACAGGGTTGTGGGGAGAGTAGTGTGGGTATAGAGGTGTGTGGGAGTGGTGTGGGTATAGGGATGTGGGGAGAAGTAGTGTGGGTATAGGGATGTGGGAGAGTAGTGTGGGTATAGGGGGTGAGAGTAGTGTGGGTATAGGGTGGGTGAGAGTGTTGGGTATAGGGGTGTGGTGAGAGTAGTGTGGGTATAGGGGTGTGGTGAGAGTAGTGTGGGTACAGGGGTGTGGTGAGAGTAGTGTGGGTATAGGGGTGTGGTGAGAATAGTGTGGGTATAGGGGTATGGTGAGAGTAGTGTGGGTACAGGGGTGTGGGGAGAGTAGTGTGGGTATAGGGTGTGGGAGAGTAGTGTGGGTATAGGGATGTGGGAGAGTAGTGTGGGTATAGGGATGTGGGGGGAGAGTAGTGTGGGTATAGGGGTGTGGTGAGAGTAGTGTGGATATAGGGATGTGGGGAGAGTAGTGGGTATAGGGATGTGGGAGAGTAGTGTGGGTATATAGGGGTGT
>NW_024727323.1:0-11029 GCF_018991925.1 Homarus americanus
GTTATTTACATCATCTCATTGTTTACATATACTCGAATGTATAACTGTCCTGTGTGTTTACTTATCATACAATGTTTACAATACACAAACACTCAATCATACACTCTACATATCATCCCAGTATTTACAGCAAACAAATTCCTGTATAAAACGTGTACTGGTAAACTATAATGTGTACATGAATAGAGTAACGTACATACATGGTGTACATAAGTAAGTAACAGTGTACACATGAACCAAAATGAATTCTATATAAAATGTTTGACGTGGGATGTTATTCATTTAGTATTGATGAATGGAACAGGTAGATAATGGACTTTTAAAGGTACGGTAATAATAATAATAATAATAATAATAATAATAATAATAATAATAATAATAATAATAATAATAAACACCTCACCTGTATGTGCGTTTGTCCCTCTGTGTGTGTGTGTGTGTGTGTGTGTGTGTGTGTCTCCCACTTACATCAGGAGATGAGATAAGAGAAGTTTTCCTCTCTCTCATTAGTCACTTAAGAGGCTTGTCTGTCTCTGTCCGCGTCTCTAATCCTGTCTGTTTCCGTCTATCTCTGTCTGTCATTGTCTGATTCCGTCTAGCTCTGTCTGTCATTGTCTATTTCCGTCTATCTCTGTCTGTCATTGTCTGTTTATGTCTGCTTCTGTCTGTTTCCGTCTGTCGCTGTCTGGCATTGTCTATTTCCGTCTATCTCTGTCTGTCATTGTCTGTTTCTGTCTGCTTCTGTCTGTTTCCATCTGTCTCTGTCTATCTGTTTCTGTTCGATTTTGTCTACTTCTGTCTACGTCTGTCTATTTTGTTTGTATCTTTCTTCAACTGAATGTTCTCTCTCGCTCACACACACACACACACACACACACACACACACACACACACACCAGGTAACAGTACATACACTACAAACAAACAAACAAACAACACTCAGACAGTAGGTAAGTGGAAAAACACCGAGATACCTGAATTTGAATTTCCGTTTGAAGAGCTTGAGCACTTAGCGTGTGGCCTCCTGTGGCTCTCTCTCTCTCTCTCTCTCTCTCTCTCTCTCTCTCTCTCTCTCTCTCTCTCTCTCTCTCTCTCTCTCTCTCTCTCGTTTCTCGTTTTCCGTTCTCTCTTTTCACCTCATTCTTTTCTTTCCTCTCCCTCTCGTCTTCTCCCTTTTTACTTCTCTCCTCCTGGCGTTTTCTCTTCGCACAACATCCAGACAAAAAAGATATTGAAAATCGTAAGATAAAGACGTGTTTCTTATAGCTGAAGATAGTCCCTCTGCGTGGGGGGAACACGCACACACCTCTCTCTCTCTCTCTCTCTCCACGGTGTTACTGTTTCCTAGTCGGTGTTCCTTGAGTGTTTCTTGGGTTATTCACAGGTTGCAGTAGATAAATATTTTCTTTCCTGTAATGTCACTCGCTTGTGTACGTTACTCCCCGAGCTGAATATTGTTATTAGCGCGTGTTGATCAACTCCTTTTTTTTTTTTTTAGTTTAACAAATTTATTGGCAGAGCTTGTAGTACAGTTTGCCTATTCCGAGTAATTCAGTCAGGTCTTGACACTGAGGGTGGTATCACTTCTCACTGTCACGCAGGACAGAGGTTCACACACAAAGAAATACATCATATTCATTAACAACTATAAATGTATAGAGGTCAGATTCAAATGGATAATGTCACTGTTCACTGCCATGCAGGACAGAGGTTCGTACACAAAGAGTTGCATCATATTCATTGACAATACATATACATATATGTAAACACGCACACACACATATACATACATATACGTATATACATACACATATACACGTACACGCACATATACATGCACACACGCACACATACATACATATACGTCGGTCAGATTCATGTGGGTAATGTCACTTTTCACTGCCATACAGGACAGAGGTTCGTACACAAAGAATGCATCATATTCATTGACACTATATATAGGTCAGATTCATGTGGGTAATGCCACTGTTCACTGCCACGCAGGACAGAGGTTCGTACACAAAGAAGGAAATACATCACATTCACCAGCAGCATATATAGGTCAGTGGATCACATACATTGGAGTCATATTCTAATTGAAGACTAATCAGTGTGGGCTAGCAAATTTGGGATAAACAGCAAGAATGTCCTCAAGCACACCTGATTAAATGAAGTAATTACATAGTTCAAGATACAGTAAGTCAGGTGGCCTGAAGTCTTTGACAGTGTCACATTCAATAATATAGTGTTCAAGTGTATGCTTCAAAGGTTTATCACAAAGTTTACATGCTGAGTGTTCCGGTATGGGTACAGCGTTACTAACTTGCCAGATGTGTCTGTATCCTAGCCTAATTCTGGCCACGACTACATCACATTGTCTGGTTCTGTCCTTATGCTGGCCATACCGGTACCTCTTGTTACAAAATTTGTCATATTTACTAATGCTACAACTGTCAGGTCTCTCTGCATTTCTCACTTCTTCTAGATCAGAGTTCATGATTCTGACTTGAATGTTTTTAATTACAGCATTGGACAGACCAAGGTCGCGGTCAACATTTTCTTTTTTACATGCCTCATTGGCCAGTCTATCAGCACGGTCATGATACCTGATTCCAACATGGGACGGAATCCACACAAATTCGATACGAAAGTTGTTCTCATTGGCAGTTATCACATTCCTTTTCATATCACATACAACTTTAGACATAGAGCCTGACGGGCTGTTCATTGATTTCAAAGCACTTTGAGAGTCACTGAATATCACCCCACCTCCATTTTCTTTGAGGTAGTCTGTGGCTAAGTAGATTCCAGTTAGTTCAGTTTGTGTTGTGCTGGCCCAGTTGTTCAGCCTTTGCTTGTTTGACACTATCATCTCTTTTTCTTTATATGACAGGAAATATTGTTGTACAACTCTCTCTCTCTCTCTCTCTCTCTCTCTCTCTCTCTCTCTCTCTCTCTCTCTCTCTCTCTCTCTCTCTCTCTCTCTCTCTCTCTCTCTCTCTCTCTCTCTCTTTATCTATCTATCTCTTTGTTCTCTCGTTTCTCCCAGCGTTCGTCTTTGTCTTTCCCTAAATTAGTCGATAGTTATTAAAGAAGGTGTTTGAAATATATGCAAGAGAGAGATCTTGGTGTATGTATGTATGTATGTATGTATGTATGTATGTATGTATGTATATATGTATGTATGTATGTATGTATGTATGTATGTATGTATGTATGTATGTATATATGTATGTATATATGTATGTATGTATGTAGATCAAAGATTAAAGGAAAAAATATATATATTTGATATTTCTAAATATCGTTGTGTTTTAATATTTCTACGTCCGTGTGAATGAAAGGAGACAAAAGTAGAGTTACACTATTATGTTGTGTGTCTGTCTGTCTGTCTGTCATTTAGTCTACTATGAAGACAAAACAATTCTCTTGGTATCAACAAAAGCGAAATAAACAAATTTTAAACAATTTTTACCCGTATATAAAGTTTACAATATAATCTGTAGTTCTAAAGATCCACATCACCGTGAAATTGGTTGATATCCTCTCGTTTACTCAACCATAAACACCAAACATTCAGGCGATAAGGTTCACTTAACCTAAATTATACTATAGACAAAAAAACCACAGCTTTTGTTTGGATAGAATTTGTTTGATTTTATTTATAAATTGTCTATTATAGAGTTGATCTATTGTAAACTGTTGTATTTTGACAGGTTTTGTGTTGGAAAGGTTTGTGGTACATACATACATACATACATACAACCATCCTCCTCTAACACACATACAATAAATGAACGGCAGCACAGGCAGAGGACAAGAGAACGATCGTCTGGCGAAGTTACCTTGAGCGCCTTCCATAAGCCAACTCGGTTAATAAGGACTGAATACCTGATATAATCTGTCTGTGTCGCCCCCTTAATTGGACCACTTAAATATCTTCTCACGTCTCCAGGTAAGAGGAGAAATTAAGTTACGGATGATTGGGAATTTTTAATCAGTCTCTCTCTCTCTCTCTCTCTCTCTCTCTCTCTATACGTGTTTTAGCGTCTCTTCGTGTCTCAATGTCTCTTAGGTTCTTTATATGACTTTCAAAAACTCTCTTAGCATCTCTCAGTGTCTCCTAGCCTCTTTCAATACCTCCTAACATCTCTCACTATCTCTCAGCATCTCTCAGCATCTCTCCATATCTCTGATGAACGAGTGACAGAACCATCCACGAGGTTATATAAACTATGCTGTACCTTCTTGATAATGCAGTCTGTTTCATGTAATACCTAAATAATACATAGATACTTGCTGTACCCTCTTGATAATACAGTTTGTCATGTAATACCTAAATAATACATAGATACTTGCTGTACCCTCTTGATAATATAGTCTGTTTCATGTAATATCTAAATAATACATAGGTACTTGCTGTACCTTCTTATTAATACAGTTTCTGTCATGTAATATCTAAATAATACATAGATACTTGCTGTACCCTCTTGATAATACAGTCTGTTTCATGTAATATCTAAATAATACATAGATACTTGCTGTACCCTCTTGATAATATAGTCTGTTTCATGTAATATCTAAATAATACATAGATACTTGCTGTACCCTCTTGATAATACAGTTTCTGTCATGTAATATCTAAATAATACATAGATACTTGCTGTACCCTCTTGATAATATAGTCTGTTTCATGTATACCTAAATAATACATAGATACTTGCTGTACCCTCTTATAATACAGTCTGTTTCATGTTATATCTAAATAATACATAGATACTTGCTGTACCCTCTTGATAATATAGTCTGTTTCATGTAATATCTAAATAATACATAGATACTTGCTGTACCCTCTTATTAATACAGTTTCTGTCATGTAATCACTAAAAATAAGTACATTAACCTTGCTGTAACCAATAATTACTACATAATAATTGCTGTAGTTGCTAAATAATACAATTAATGATTATGTACTATTTTAATAATACAGTATACAGTACTTAATGTAGGGGGTGATTTATACAGTATGTTATGTATTTACTGTAGTCTGTAAATGGTTTAGGTTTATTATAAATTGACATAATGAGGGTAAGAATTGAGAGAGAGGGAGAGAGAGAGAGAGAGAGAGAGAGAGAGAGGCATAAAGGAAAATACACACACACGAACTCCTACAAACATACATACACACACACGCACAAACATCACAACATCTCCATCTGTCTGTCTGTCTTCCTCAGAACTCAATATTTATGTAAAACATTTGGTCTTAAAATTCAACCAGAGTTTTTCCTTTTTCTTTTTTTTACGAAACCTTTTAACAATGACGGTATGAGAGTTCCGTTAATCTCCCAAGGGAGGAAACTTGACCCGATTCGACTTATTTTTCTCCAAATTTCACATAACGTATTAAAAGCGACTCCAGATAGATAGATAGATAGATACTTCCTCAACCTGGTAATGTGAGGTGGGGTGTTGTCGTCTGTATGTTACTCACTTTTCAAGAATTTATTTATCTATTGAAAAAAAAATTGCTATTGTTTACGTATGAATAAATAGGTAATTTAGTTGTTGTTTGTGTTAAAAGAAGACGTATTATTTGTTGATTCTCTTTAATTTTATATTGAAGCTTTTATTTATATCAAGTTCAAGATGGTAAAGTTTACTCACGTAGGAGAGAGAGTTATAAACATTTGAACACCTCGAGATATACGACACCTCGACTATGAAACTAAACTAATCCCATATATATTAACTAAGGTATCGGCTGGAATATATCATTAATCCCAGAGGTTTATGCCATTAGCCTCAGCAATGAACCATCCACACAGGGGAGGCAAAATCCGGTGTGAGTAGAAATTAATGACCGTAGTTTTCCGGGTGTTGATGTGAGAACGTTTCGTCTTTTGTGTTATGCCCCGTCAGCTGTTGGCGTCCGATGATGATAATTCATGACACGTGTGAGATATATGCTTTAATTAACTCTAAACCTTTTTAATGTTATAGTTCTCTTATATTGTTTACCGTTATATAAATCATCTTTTAAAATGGTAATAGGAAATAAGATTAATGATCCTTAAAATAGAATTAACGAGGAAAAGAAGATATTTCACGATAATTGCCAGATGTAAGGGAATGGTTGTGTTGTGTTGTAAAGAAACATGCAAACGAAAACACTAAGTACACAATCACCTGTTTCTTTTGTCTCTGTTTGTCTGTCTGTCTGTCTCACCCTTTCACTGAACACAAAAGAAACAAAACTCACGAACTAATATTATTAAGTTAAACCAACAAAAATAATTTTGTAATTAGGAAAAAAATAATTACTGTGAGTTAAAGTAAAGTTAAGTTAACCTAACCTAGCATAAATTATCACTTGCCGTGGGCGAACTTACTATTACTGAGACGGGGAAGCTGCTGTGAAGTCCTCTATATTAGCCAAAATATTGTATCATATATGCTTAAGGCACATTTTCATTAAATAATCAAACTCCAGCTTCCAATGAACTTGTTTTCTTATGCTCCTAATTCAGCGAAATGGAAGTTTACCAAAACGAAATAATGTAATTGGTGATGAAAAATTAGAGCCTGCAGTATTTTACATATTATATCATGATCCACTGTATGAAAGGTGTTTTTGTATGTAATATTATACCATCCTTGTGATAATGCCCTCCCAGTGAAATTTGCCTCTACCAATTTTGATATTTCTAGGCATAAACCTCCCCTGTTTATATTTTCCAGATAGAAACTCACTTATAAAACTGCCACAAATTGGCATTAAATAACTTAAATGGTCTTACTTTATTAATATATGCAACATAAAGTTTTCAGATGATTTTCTCCCAGTGATATTTGCCTCTATCCATATTAATATTTATAGGCAAGAACGACGCCAGTTTATATTTTCAAGATATAAACTCACTTATAAAACTGCTAAAAAGTTGCATTAAATAACTTAAATGGACTTAATTTATTAATATATGCAACAAAGTTTTGAGATGATTTTCTCCCAGTGAAATTTGCCTCTATCCATATTAATATTTCCAGGCAAGAACGTCACTAGTCTATATTTTCCTGACAGAAACTCACTTATAAAACTGCTAAAAAGTTTAATAAATTACCGTAAATGTGCTTACCAGATTAATACTAGCGTTAGTAAGACGGGATGACTACAACAGCTTGCCTTTGGCAATAACAATTGACAGGCAGCACAGCTTTTACGAAAGTCGTATTAGGACGGAACACAGCTTTTGCACTGTCATAATATGGGCCGTAGAACCAATAATGTAAAAAACAAAAGTTTGTAAAATTACCAATACGTGTTTCTTTGTACGTTAATCGTATTGACAAGAATTTGGTGTCATGACTTTACCTCCCCTCTCCCCCTCCCCTCTCCACTCCTCTCCTCCTCCCCTCTCCTCTCCTCTCCCTCTCCCTTTCTATTTTTATTATTTAAACGAGAACTTTGTCGGTATAATTTGCATATATCAATACCTTGTCTTTTGTCTCATTCCACAACTGCTCTAAATTATACTTACAAATTTATAATATGGCAGTATTTTTATTTAATTAGCTGTTGTAAACGCAGTTTATTTTACTCTTTTTCAAAGGATAATCTTAATTCTTTACACTAAGACAGTTATAATGTGATTGAAGGCTAATTTATCGTACCAATGTTGACAACTAATGTTGGAAACGGAAGAAGTTCTCAGTTATCACAACATAAGGCAATACCTAATGTGTGAAAATACTGTTAAAGTTTGCCTTTTATTACCAATTTATAACTTTATTTTAGTTGTTTTATCACCTTTAATCTTAACTGGTGCCATAATAATACAATAACAGGGAATTAAAGGCTCAGGAAACATAAATACAACTTTTAAAATATTTACCTCAGACCTCCCTACGGTGGCCTGACGGACTGGTACCACCGTCTCGCTCCGTGGTTGTCAGGTCCAGGCTCACCCGGACTGATCACCCGAGTGGGTCTTATAACATTTGCTGACCAGCCCAACCCGACACGCCAATCCATCCGCCAGTGTGTTGAGTTGAGCTGGTGTGTTGAGTTGGCCGACACACCAGCCCAACCCGACACACCAATCCATCCGCTGGTGTGTTGAGTTGAGCTGGTGTGTTGAGTTGGCCAACACACCAGTCCAGCCACGACACACCAATCCATCCGCCGGTGTGTTGAGTTGAGCTGGTGTGTTGAGTTGGCCAACACACCAGCGCAACCCGACACACCAATCCATCCGCCAGTGTGTTGAGTTGAGCTGGTGTGTTGAGTTGGCCAACACACCAGCCCAACCCGACACACCAATCCATCCGCTGGTGTGTTGAGTTGAGCTGGTGTGTTGAGTTGGCCAACACACCAGCCCAACCCGACACGCCAATCCATCCGCCAGTGTGTTGAGTTGAGCTGGTGTGTTGAGTTGAGCTGGTGTGTTGAGTTGGCCGACACACCAGCCCAACCCGACACACCAATCCATCCGCTGGTGTGTTGAGTTGAGCTGGTGTGTTGAGTTGGCCAACACATCAGCCTAACCCGACACACCAATCCATACGCCGATGTGTTGAGTTGAGCTGGTGTGTTGAGTTGGCCAACACACCAGCCCAACCCGACACACCAATCCATCCGCCGGTGTGTTGAGTTGAGCTGGTGTGTTGAGTTTGCCAACACATCAGCTCAACCCGACACACCAACCCATCCGCTGGTGTGTTGAGTTGAGCTGGTGTGTTGAGTTGGCCAACACACCAGCCCAACCAGACACGCCAATCCATCCGCCAGTGTGTTGAGTTGAGCTGGTGTGTTGAGTTGAGCTGTTGTGTTGAGTTGGCCAACACATCAGCCCAACCCGACACACCAATCCATCCGCTGGTGTGTTGAGTTGAGCTGGTGTGTTGAGTTGGCCAACACACCAGCCCAACCAGACACGCCAATCCATCCGCCAGTGTGTTGAGTTGAGCTGGTGTGTTGAGTTGAGCTGTTGTGTTGAGTTGGCCAACACACCAGCCCAACCCGACACACCAATCCATCCGCTGGTGTGTTGAGTTGAGCTGGTGTGTTGAGTTGAGCTGTTGTGTTGAGTTGGCCAACACATCAGCTCAACCCGACACACCAATCCATCCGCTGGTGTGTTGAGTTGAGCTGGTGTGTTGAGTTGGCCAACACACCAGCCCAACCCGACACACCAATCCATCCGCTGGTGTGTTGAGTTGAGCTGGTGTGTTGAGTTGGCCAACACACCAGCCCAACCCGACACACCAATCCATCCGCTGGTGTGTTGAGTTGAGCTGGTGTGTTGAGTTGGCCAACACATCAGCTCAACCCGACACACCAATCCATCCGCTGGTGTGTTGAGTTGAGCTGGTGTGTTGAGTTTGCCAACACATCAGCTCAACCCGACACACCAACCCATCCGCTGGTGTGTTGAGTTGAGCTGGTGTGTTGAGTTGGCCAACACACCAGTCCAACCAGACACGCCAATCCATCCGCCAGTGTTAGTTGGCTAACATTAGTCAACCCTGACACACTAACCATCCGCTGGTGTGTTGAGTTGAGCTGTTTAAAGAGTTGGTCACGGACTAGCCCAACCCACACACCAACCATCCGGCTGGTGTGTTGAGTTGAGCTGTGTTGAGTTGGCCAACACACCAGCCCAACCCGACACACCAATCCATCCGCTGGTGTGTTGAGTTGAGCTGGTATGTTGAGTTGGCCAACACACCAGCCCAACCCGACACGCCAATCCATCCGCCAGTGTGTTGAGTTGGCCAACACACCAGCCCAACCCGACACACCAATCCATCCGCTGGTGTGTTGAGTTGAGCTGGTGTGTTGAGTTGAGCTGTTGTGTTGAGTTTGCCAACACATCAGCTCAACCCGACACACCATTCCATCCGCCGGTGTGTTGAGTTGAGCTGGTGTGTTGAGTTGGCCAACACATCAGCCCAACCCGACACACCAATCCATCCGCTGGTGTGTTGAGTTGAGCTGGTGTGTTGAGTTGAGCTGGTGTGTTGAGTTGGCCAACACATCAGCTCTACCCGACACACCAATCCATCCGCCGGTGTGTTGAGTTGAGCTGGTGTGTTGAGTTGGCCAACACACCAGCTCTACCCGACACACCATTCCATCCGCCGGTGTGTTGAGTTGAGCTGGTGTGTTGAGTTGGCCAACACATCAGCTCAACCCGACACACCAATCCATCCGCCAGTGTGTTGAGTTGAGCTGGTGTGTTGAGTTGGCCAACACACCAGCCCAACCCGACACACCAATCCATCCGCCAGTGTGTTGAGTTGAGCTGGTGTGTTGAGTTGGCCAACACACCAGCACAACCCGACACACCAATCCATCCGCTGGTGTGTTGAGTTGAGCTGGTGTGTTGAGTTGGCCAACACACCAGCCCAACCCGACACGCCAATCCATCCGCCAGTGTGTTGAGTTGAGCTGGTGTGTTGAGTTGAGCTGGTGTGTTGAGTTGGCCGACACACCAGCCCAACCCGACACACCAATCTATCCGCCGGTGTGTTGAGTTGAGCTGGTGTGTTGAGTTGAGCTGGTGTGTTGAGTTGGCCGACACACCAGCCCAACCCGACACACCAATCCATCCGCCGGTGTGTTGAGTTGAGCTGGTGTGTTGAGTTGAGTTGGTGTGTTGAGTTGGCCGACACACCAGCCCAACCCGACACACCAATCCATCCGCCGGTGTGTTGAGTTGAGCTGGTGTGTTGAGTTTGCCAACACATCAGCTCAACCCGACACACCAATCCATCCGCTGGTGTGTTGAGTTGAGCTGGTGTGTTGAGTTGGCCAACACACCAGCCCAACCAGACACGCCAATCCATCCGCCAGTGTGTTGAGTTGAGCTGGTGTGTTGAGTTGAGCTGTTGTGTTGAGTTGGCCAACACATCAGCCCAACCCGACACACCAATCCATCCGCTGGTGTGTTGAGTTGAGCTGGTGTGTTGAGTTGAGCTGTTGTGTTGAGTTGGCCAACACACCAGCCCAACCCGACACACCAATCCA
>NW_024727324.1:0-17834 GCF_018991925.1 Homarus americanus
CCCTGGTCGATTATAGCAAAGTCCCCGGGTCGAGTATATTAAAGCCCCCTCATCGAATATAACAAAGGCCCCTAATCGAGTATAACAAAGTCCCCTGATCGAGTATAACAAAGTCCCCTGATAGAGTATAACAAATTCCTCTGGTCGAGTATAAAAAAGTCCCCTGATCGAGTATAACAAAGCCTCCTGATCGAGTATAAAAAAGTCCCCTGATCGAGTCCAAAAAAGGCCTTTAATCGAGTATAACAAAGTCCCCTGATCTAGTATAACAAAGGCCCCTGATCGAGTGTAACAAAGGCCTCTCATCGAGTATAACAAAGTCCCCTAAACGAGCATAACAAAGTCCCCAGGTCGAGTATAACAAAGTCCCCTGTTCGAGTCTAACAAAGTCCCCTTATCGAGTATAACAAATTCACATTATCGAGTAACAAAGTCCCCTTATCGAGTACAACAAAGTCCCCTAATCGAGAATAACAAAGGCCCTGGTCGGGTATAACAAAGTCCCTCATCGAGTGTAACAAAGTCCCCTAATAGAGTATAAAAATGTCCCCTGGTCCAGTGTAACAAAGTCCCCTGATCGAGCATAAAAAAGTCCCCTCGCCCAGTATAACAAAGTCTCTAGATCAAGCATACCAAAGTCCCCTGATCGATTATAACAAAGTCCCCGGTCCAGTATAGCAAAGGGCCCTGAGCGAGTAAGACAAACTCCCCTAATCGAGTATAACAGAGCCCCCTGCTCGAGTATAACAAAAGTCCCCTGGTCGAGTATAGCAAGGTCCCTAATCGAGTATAGCAAAACTCCTGATCGAATATAACAAAGGTCTAGTCGAGTATAACAAAAACTCCTATAAAGAATAACAAAGTCCTGATCCGAGGTCTAAAAAAGGAGGCTCTAATCGAAGGTATAAGAAAGTCCCCTTATCGAGTACAACAAATTCCCCTGATCGAGTATAACAAAATCCCCTTATCGAGTATAACAAAGTCCCTGATCGAGTATAACAAAGTCCCTAGATCGAGCATACCAAAGTCCGATAATCGATTATAACAAAGTCCCCCGGTCGAGCATACCAAAGTCCCCTGATCGAGTATAACAAAGTCCCCTGATGGAAAAAAACAAGGCCCCCTAGATGAGTATAACAAAGTTCCCTGATCGAGTATAACAACGTTCCCTGATCGAGTATAACAAAGTCTCCTGGTCCAGTATAACAAAGTCCCCTGATCGAGGATAACAAAGTCCCCTAATCGAGAATAACAATGTCCCCTGGTCCAGTGTAACAAAGTCCCTTCATCGAGTATAAAAAAGTCCCCTGGCCCAGTATAACAAATTCCCTAGATCGAGCATACGAAAGTCCCCTGATCGATTATAACAAAGTCCCCCGGTCGAGTATAGCAAAGGGCCCTGATCGTGTAAGACAAAATCCCCTGATTGAGTATAAGAAAGTCCCCTGATCGAGTATAACAAAGCCCCTTGGATGAGTATAACAAAGTTCCGTGATCGAGTATAACAAAGTCCCCTGATCGAGTATAGCAAAGTCCCCTGATCGAGTAAAACAAAGTCCCCTAATCGAGTATAAAATGTCCCCTGTTCCAGTGTAACAAAGTCCCCTGATCGAGTATAAAAAAGTCCCCTGGTCAACTATAGCAAGTCCTCTGGTCGAGTATAACAAAGCCTCCTCATCGAATATAACAAAGGCCTCTAATCGAGTATAACAAAGTCCCCTGATCTAGTATAACAAAGGCCCCTAATGGAGTATAACAAAGGCCCCTGGTCGAGTATAACAAAGTCCCCTGTTCGAGTCTAACAAAAACCCTTATCGAGTATTAAAAATTCCCCTTTTCGAGTATAACAAAGTCCCCATATCGAGTATAACAAAGTCCCCTAATCGAGTATAACAAAGGTCCCTGGTCGAGTATAACAAAGTTCCCTGATCGAGTGTAACAAAAGTCCCCTGATCGAGAATAACAAAGTCCCTTAATCGAGTATAAAAATGTCCCCTGGTCCAGTGTAACAAAGTCCCCTGATCGAGTATAACAAAGTCCCCTAATCAAGTATAACAAAGTCCCCTGAAAGAGTATAACAAAGTCCCCTAATTGAGTATAACAAAGCCCCCTGCTCGAGTATAACGAAGTCCCCTGGTCGAGTTTAGCAAAGTCCCCTGATCGGGTATAACAAAGCCTCCTCATCGAGTATAAAAAAGTCCCCTGATCGAGTATAACAAAGTCCCCTGGATGAGTATAACAATGTCCCCTGATCGAGTATAACATATCCTCTGATCGAGTATAACAAAGTCCCTGGTGGAGTATAACAAAGTCCCCTGATCGAATATAAGAAAGTCCCCTGGTCGAGTTTAACAATGTCCCCTGATCGAATATAACAAAGGCCCCTCATCGAGTATAGCAAAGTCCATTGGTCAAATATAGGAAAGTCCACTCATCGAGTATAACAAAGTCCCCCGATCGAGTATAACAATGGCCTCTGGTCTAGTATGAGAAAGTCCCCTGATCAAGTATAAAAAAGTCCCCTGGTCTAGTATAACAAAGTCCCCTAAACGAGTATAACAAAGTCCCCTGGTCGATTATAGCAAAGTCCCCGGGTCGAGTATATTAAAGCCCCCTCATCGAATATAACAAAGGCCCCTAATTGAGTATAACAAAGTCCCCTGATCGAGTATAACAAGGTCCCCTGATAGAGTATAACAAAGTCCTCTGGTCGAGTATAAAAAAGTCCCCTGATCGAGTATAACAAAGCCTCCTGATCGAGTATAAAAAAGTCCCCTGATCGAGTATAACAAAGCCCCCTGCTCGAGTATAACAAAGTCCCCTGATCGAGTCCAAAAAAGGCCTTTAATCGAGTATAACAAAGTCCCCTGATCTAGTATAACAAAGGCCCCTGATCGAGTGTAACAAAGGCCTCTCATCGAGTATAACAAAGTCCCGTAAACGAGCATAACAAAGTCCCCAGGTCGAGTATAACAAAGTCCCCTGTTCGAGTCTAACAAAGTCCCCTTATCGAGTATAACAAATTCACATTATCGAGTAACAAAGTCCCCTTATCGAGTACAACAAAGTCCCCTAATCGAGTATAACAAAGGCCCTGGTCGAGTATAACAAAGTCCCTCATCGGGTGTAACAAAGTCCCCTAATCGAGTATAAAAATGTCCCCTGGTCCAGTGTAACAAAGTCCCCTGATCGAGCATAAAAAAGTCCCCTGGCCCAGTATAACAAAGTCCCTAGATCAAGCATACCAATGTCCCCTGATCGATTATATCAAAGTCCCCGGTCCAGTATAGCAAAGGGCCCTGAGCGAGTAAGACAAAGTCCCCTAATCGAGTATAACAGAGCCCCCTGCTCGAGTATAACAAAGTCCCCTGGTCGAGTATAGCAAAGTCCCCTAATCGAGTATAACAAAGCCTCCTGATCGAGTATAACAAAGTCCCCTGATCGAGTATAACAAAGCTCCCTGCTCGAGAATAACAAAGTCCCCTGATCGAGTCTAAAAAAGGCCTCTAATCGAGTATAAGAAAGTCCCCTTATCGAGTACAACAAATTCCCCTGATCGAGTATAACAAAATCCCCTTATCGAGTATAACAAAGTCCCTGATCGAGTATAACAAAGTCCCTAGATCGAGCATACAAAGTCCCCTGGTCAAGTATAACAAAGTCCCCTGCTCGAGTCTAACAAAGTCCCCTGATGGAAAATAACAAAGCCCCCTGGATGAGTATAACAAAGTTCCCTGATCGAGTATAACAACGTTCCCTGATGGAGTATAACAAAGTCTCCTGGTCCAGTATAACAAAGTCCCCTGATCGAGGATAACAAAGTCCCCTAATCGAGAATAAAAATGTCCCCTGGTCCAGTATAACAAAGTCCCTAGATCGAGCATACCAAAGTCCCCTGATCGATTATAACAAAGTCCCCCGGTCGAGTATAGCAAAGGGCCCTGATCGTGTAAGACAAAATCCCCTGATTGAGTATAAGAAAGTCCCCTGATCGAGTATAACAAAGCCCCCTGGATGAGTATAACAAAGTTCCGTGATCGAGTATAACACAGTCCCCTGATCGAGTATAGCAAAGTCCCCTGATCCAGTAAAACAAAGTCCCCTAATCGAGTATAAAATGTCCCCTGTTCCAGTGTAAAAAAGTCCCCTGATCGAGTATAAAAAAGTCCCCTGGTCGACTATAGCAAGTCCTCTGGTCGAGTATAACAAAGCCTCCTCATCGAATATAACAAAGGCCCCTAATCGAGTATAACAAAGTCCCCTGATCGAGTATAAAAATGTCCCCTGGTCCAGTGTAACAAAGTCCTCTGGTCGAGTATAACAAAGCCTCCTCATCGAGTATAACAAAGCCTCCTGATCGAGTATAAAAAAGTCCCCTGATCGAGTATAACAAAGCCCCCTGCTCGAGTATAACAAAGTCCCCTGATCGAGTCCAAAAAAGGCCTTTAATCGAGTATAACAAAGTCCCCTGATCTAGTATAACAAAGGCCCCTGATCGAGTGTAACAAAGGCCTCTCATCGAGTATAACAAAGTCCCCTAAACGAGCATAACAAAGTCCCCAGGTCGAGTATAACAAAGTCCCCTGTTCGAGTCTAACAAAGTCCCCTTATCGAGTATAACAAATTCACATTATCGAGTAACAAAGTCCCCTTATCGAGTACAACAAAGTCCCCTAATCGAGAATAACAAAGGCCCTGGTCGGGTATAACAAAGTCCCTCATCGAGTGTAACAAAGTCCCCTAATCGAGTATAAAAATGTCCCCTGGTCCAGTGTAACAAAGTCCCCTGATCGAGCATAAAAAAGTCCCCTGGCCCAGTATAACAAAGTCCCTAGATCAAGCATACCAAAGTCCCCTGATCGATTATAACAAAGTCCCCGGTCCAGTATAGCAAAGGGCCCTGAGCGAGTAAGACAAACTCCCCTAATCGAGTATAACAGAGCCCCCTGCTCGAGTATAACAAAGTCCCCTGGTCGAGTATAGCAAAGTCCCCTCATCGAGTATAACAAAGCCTCCTCATCGAGTATAAAAAAGTCCCCTGATCGAGTATAACAAAGTCCCCTGGATGAGTATAACAAAGTTCCCTGATCGAGTATAACATATCCCCTGATTGAGTATAACAAAGTCCTCTGGTCGAGTATAAAAAAGTCCCCTGATCGAGTATAACAAAGTCCCCTGGTCGAGTATAACAAAGTCCCCTCATCGAGTATAACAAAGGCCCCTCATCGAGAATAACATAGTCCATTGGTCAAGTATAAAAGAGATCCCTGGTCGAGTATAACAAAGTCCCCTGGTCGATTATAGCAAAGTCCCGTAATCGAGTATAACAAAGCCTCCTCATCGAGTATAACAAAGTCCCCTTGTCGAGTATAACAAAGCCCCCTGCTCGAGTATAACAAAGTCCCCTAATCGAGTCCAAAAAAGGCCTCTAATCGAGTATAAGAAAGTCCCCTGATCAAGTATAACAAAGCCGCCTAATCAAGTATAACAACGTCCCCTGGTCGAGTATAACAAAGTCACCTGTTCGAGTCTAACAAAGTCCCCTCATCGAGTATAACAAATTCCCCTTATCGAGTATAACAAAGTCCCCTTATCGAGTTTAACAAAGTCCCCTAATCGAGTATAACAAAGGCCCGTGGTCGAGTATAACAAAGTCCCTGATCGAGTATAACAAAGTCCCTATGTCGAGTATACCAAAGTCCCCTAATCGATTATAACAAAGTCCCCCGGTCGAGTATAGCAAAGGGCCCTGATCGAGTAAGACAAAGTCCCCTGATCGAGTATAACAAAGTTCCCTGATCGAGTATAACAACGTCCCCTGATCGAGTATAACAAAGTCTCCTGGTCCAGTATAACAAAGTCCCCTTATCGAGTATAACAAAGTCCCCTAATCGAGTATAAAAATGTCCCCTGGTCCAGTGTAACAAAGTCCTCTCATCGAGTAAAAAAAAGTCCCCTGATCGAGTATAACAACGTCTCCTGGCCTAGTTTAACAAAGTCCCCAGATCGAGCATAACAAAGTCCCCTAATCGATTATAACAAAGTCCTCTGGACGAGTATGACAAAGGGCCCTGATCGAGTAAGACTAAGTCCCCTCATCGAGTATAACAAAGTCCCCTAATCGTGTATAACAAAGTCCCCTGGTCGAGTATAGCATATCCCCTGATCGAATATAAAAAGTCCCCTAGTCGAGTATAACAAAGTCCTCTGATCGAATATAACAAAGTCCCCTGATCGAGTATAACATATCCTCTGATCGAGTATAACAAAGTCCCTGGTGGAGTATAACAAAGTCCCCTGATCGAATATAAGAAAGTCCCCTGGTCGAGTTTAACAATGTCCCCTGATCGAGTATAACAAAGGCCCCTCATCGAGTATAGCAAAGTCCATTGGTCAAATATAGGAAAGTCCACTCATCGAGTATAACAAAGTCCCCCGATCGAGTATAACAATGGCCTCTGGTCAAGTATGAGAAAGTCCCCTGATCAAGTATAAAAAAGTCCCCTGGTCTAGTATAACAAAGTCCCCTAAACGAGTATAACAAAGTCCCCTGGTCGATTATAGCAAAGTCCCCGGGTCGAGTATAACAAAGCCCCCTCATCGTGTATAACAAAGGCCCCTAATCGAGTATAACAAAGTCCCCTGATCGAGTATAACAAAGTCCCCTGATAGAGTATAACAAAGTCCTCTGGTCGAGTATAAAAAAGCCCCCTGATCGAGTATAACAAAGTCCCCTGGTCGAGTATAACAAAGTCCCCTCATCGAGGATAACAAAGTCCATTGGTCAAGTATAAAAAAGTTCCTATGATCGAGCATAGCAAAGTCCCCTGATCGAGTATAACAAAGCCTCCTGATCGAGTATAACAAAGTCCCCTAATCGAGTATAACAAAGCTCCCTGCTCGAGTATAACAAAGTCCCCTGGTCGAGTTTAGCAAAGTCCTCTGATCGAGTATAACAAAGCCTCCTGATCGAGTATAAAAAAGTCCCCTGATCGAGTATACAAAGCCCCCTGCTCGAGTATAACAAAATCCCCTGATCGAGTCCAAAAAAGGCCTTAAATCGAGTATAACAAAGTCCCCTGATGGAAAATAACAAAGCCCCCTGGATGAGTATAACAAAGTTCCCTGATCGAGTATAACAAAGTCTCCTGGTCCAGTATAACAAAGTCCCCTGATCGAGGATAACAAAGTCCCCTAATCGAGAATAAAAATGTCCCCTGGTCCAGTGTAACAAAGTCCCTTCATCGAGTATAAAAAAGTCCCCTGGCCCAGTATAACAAAGTCCCTAGATCGAGCATACCAAAGTCCCCTGATCGATTATAACAAAGTCCCCCGGTCGAGTATAGCAAAGGGCCCTGATCGTGTAAGACAAAATCCCCTGATTGAGTATAAGAAAGTCCCCTGATCGAGTATAACAAAGCCCCCTGGATGAGTATAACAAAGTTCCGTAATCGAGTATAACAAAGTCCCCTGATCGAGTATAGCAAAGTCCCCTGTTCCAGTGTAACAAAGTCCCCTGATCGAGTATAAAAAAGTCCCCTGGTTGACTATAGCAAGTCCTCTGGTCGAGTATTACAAAGCCCCCTCATCGAATATAACAAAGGCCTCTAATCGAGTATAACAAAGTCCCCTGATCTAGTATAACAAAGGCCCCTGATCGAGTATAACAAAGGCCCCTGGTCGAGTATAACAAAGTCCCCTGATCGAGTCTAACAAAAACCCTTATCGAATATAAAAAATTCCCCTTTTCGAGTATAACAAAGTCCCCATATCGAGTATAACAAAGTCCCCTACTCGAGTATAACAAAGGTCCCATGTCGAGTATAACAAAGTTCCCTGATCGAGTGTAACAAAAGTCCCCTGATCGAGAATAACAAAGTCCCCTAATCGAGTATAAAAATGTCCCCTGGTCCAGTGTAACAAAGTCCCCTGATCGAGTATAACAAAGTGCCCTAATCAAGTATAACAAAGTCCCCTGATCGAGTATAACAAAGTCCCCTAATTGAGTATAACAAAGCCCCCTGCTCGAGTATAACAAAGTCCCCTGGTCGAGTTTAGCAAAGTCCCCTGATCGAGTATAACAAAGCCTCCTCATCGAGTATAAAAAAGTCCCCTGATCGAGTATAACAAAGTCCCCTGGATGAGTATAACAAAGTCCCCTGATCGAATATAACATATCCCCTGATTGAGTATAACAAAGTCCTCTGGTCGAGTATAAAAAAGTCCCCTGATCGAGTATAACAAAGTCCCCTGGTCGAGTATAACAAAGTCCCCTCATCGAGTATAACAAAGGCCCCTCATCGAGAATAACAAAGTCCATTGGTCAAGTAAAAAAGAGATCCCTGGTCGAGTATAACAAAGTCCCCTGGTCGAGTATAGGAAAGTCCCATGATCGAGTATAACAAACCCTCCTCATCGAGTATAACAAAGTCCCCTTGTCGAGTATAACAAAGCCCCCTGCTCGAGTATAACAAAGTCCCCTAATCGAGTCCAAAAAAGGCCTCTAATCGAGTATAAGAAAGTCCCCTGATCATGTATAACAAAGCCGCCTAATCAAGTATAACAACGTCCCCTGGTCGAGTATAACAAAGTCACCTGTTCGAGTCTAACAAAGTCCCCTAATCGAGTATAACAAATTCCCCTTATCGAGTATAACAAAGTCCCCATATCGAGTTTAACAAAGTCCCCTAATCGAGTATAACAAAGGTCCCTGGTCGAGTATAACAAAGTCCCTGATCGAGTATAACAAAGTCCCTAGGTCGAGCATACCAAAGACCCCTAATCGATTATAATAAAGTCCCCCGGTCGAGTATAACAAAGTCCCCTCATCGAGGATAACAAAGTCCATTGGTCAAGTATAAAAAAGTTCCCATGATCGAGCATAGCAAAGTCCCCTGATCGAGTATAACAAAGCCACCTGATCGAGTATAACAAAGTCCCCTAATCGAGTATAACAAAGCCCCCTGCTCGAGTATAACAAAGTCCCCTGGTCGAGTTTAGCAAAGTCCCCTGATCGAGTATAACAAAGCCTCCTGATCGAGTATGAAAAAGTCCCCTGATCGAGTATAACAAAGCCCCCTGCTCGAGTATAACAAAATCCCCTAATCGAGTCCAAAAAAGGCCTTTAATCGAGTATAACAAAGTCCCCTGATGGAAAATAACAAAGCCCCCTGGATGAGTATAACAAAGTTCCCTGATCGAGTATAACAACGTTCCCTGATCGAGTATAACAAAGTCTCCTGGTCCAGTATAACAAAGTCCCCTGATCGAGGATAACAAAGTCCCCTAATCGAGAATAAAAATGTCTCCTGGTACAGTGTAACAAAGTCCCTTCATCGAGTATAAAAAAATCCCCTGGCCCAGTATAACAAAGTCCCTAGATCGAGCATACCAAAGTCCCCTGATCGATTATAACAAAGTCCCCCGGTCGAGTATAGCAAAGGGCCCTGATCGTGTAAGACAAAATCCCCTGATTGAGTATAAGAAAGTCCCCTGATCGAGTATGACAAAGCCCCCTGGATGAGTATAACAAAGTTCCGTGATCGAGTATAACAAAGTCCCCTGATCGAGTATAACAAAGTCCCCTGATCGAGTATAACAAAGTCCCCTAATCGAGTATAAAATGTCCCCTGTTCCAGTGTAACAAAGTCCCCTGATCGAGTATAAAAAAGTCCCCTGGTCGACTATAGCAAGTCCTCTGGTCGAGTATAACAAAGCCCCCTCATCGAATATAACAAAGGCCTCTAATCGAGTATAACAAAGTCCCCTGATCTAGTATAACAAAGGCCCCTGATCGAGTATAACAAAGGCCCCTGGTCGAGTATAACAAAGTCCCCTGTTCGAGTCTAACAAAAACCCTTATCGAATATAAAAAATTCCCCTTTTCGAGTATAACAAAGTCCCCATATCGAGTATAACAAAGTCCCCTAATCGAGTATAACAAAAAGGTCCCTGGTCGAGTATAACAAAGTTCCCTGATCGAGTGTAACAAAAGTCCCTGATCGAGAATAACAAAGTCCCCTAATCGAGTATAAAAATGTCCCCTGGTCCAGTGTAACAAAGTCCCCTGATCGAGTATAACAAAGTCCCCTAATCAAGTATAACAAAGTCCCCTGATCGAGTATAACAAAGGACGCTCATCGAGTATAGCAAAGTCCATTGGTCAAATATAGGAAAGTCCACAGATCTAGTATGACAAAGTCCCCTGAATCAAGTATAAAAAGTCCCCTGGTCGAGTATAACAAAGTCCCCTGATCGAGTATAACAAAGTCCCCTGGTCGAGTATAGCAAATTCCCCTGATCGAGTATAAGAAAGCCCCCTGATCGAGTATAACATATCCTCTGATCGAGTATAACAAAGTCCTCTGGTCGAGTATGACAAAGTCCCCTGATCGAGTATAACAAAGTCCCCTGGTCGAGTATAACAAAGTCCCCTGATCGAGTATAACAAAGGCCCGTCATCGAGTATAGCAAAGTCCATTGGTCAAATATAGGAAAGTCCCCCTGATCGAATATAACAAAGTCCCAGATCGAGCATAACAAAGTCCTCTGATCGATTATAACAAAGTCCCCTGGTCGAGTATAGCAAAGGGCCCTGATCGAGAAAGACAAAGTCCCCTGATCGAGTATAACAAAGTCCCCTAATCAAGTATAACAAAGCCCTCTGGACGAGTATAACAACGTTCCCTGATCGAGTATTACAAAGTCTCTTGGCCCAGTATAACAAAGTCCCCAGATCGAGCGTAACAAAGTCCCCTGATCGATTCTAACAAAGTCCCCTGGTCGAGTATAACAAAGGCCCTGATCGAGTAAGACAAAATCCCCTGATCGACTATAACAAAGTCCCCTACTCCAGTATAACAAAGTCCCCTGGTCGAGTGTAGCAAAGTCCCCTGATCGAGTATAACAAAGCCTCCTCATCGATTATAACAAAGTCCCCTGATCGAGTATAACAAAAGCCCCCTGCATGAGTATAACAAAGTCCCCTGATCGAGTCCATAAAAGGCCTCTAATCGAGTATAACAAAGTCCTCTGATCTAGTATAACAAAGGAACCTGATCGAGAATAAAATAGGCCCCTCATCGAGTATAAGAAAGTCCCCTGATCGAGTATAACAAAGCCGCCTAATCGAGTATAACAAAGTCCCCTGGTCCAGTATAACAAAGTCCCCTGTTCGAGTCTAACAAAGTCCCCTTATCGAGTATAACAAATTCCCCTTATCGAATATAAAAAGGCCCCTTATCGAGGTTAACAAAGTCCCCTAATCGAGTATAACAAAGGTCCCTGTTCGAGTATAACAAAGTTCAATGATCGAGTATAACAACGTTCCCTGATCGAGTATAACAAAGTCTCCTGGTCCAGTATAGCAAAGTCCCCTCATAGAGTATAAAAATGTCCCCTGGTCCAGTGTAACAAAGTCCCCTGATCGAGTATAACAAAGTCCCCTAATCAAGTATAACAAAGTCCCCTGGTCGTGTATAACCAAGTCCCCTGATCGAGTATAACAAAGGCCCCTTAATGAGTATAACAAAGTCCATTGGTCAAGTATAAAAAAGTCCCCTGGTGGAGTATAACAAAGTCCCCTGATCGAGTATAACAAAGCCCCCTGGACGAGTATAACAAAGTCCCCTAATCAAGTATAACAAAGTCCCCTGATCGAGTATAACAAAGTCCCCTGATCAAGTATAACATATCCTCTGATCGAGTATAACAAAGTCCTTTGGTCGAGTATGACAAAGTCCAATGATAGAGTATAACAATGTCCCCTGGTCGAGTATAACAAAGTCCCCTGATCGAGTATAACAAAGGCCCCTCATCGAGTATAGCAAAGTCCATTGGTCAAATATAGGAAAGTTCACTGATCGAGTATAACAAAGTCCCAGATCGAGCATAACAAAGTCCCCTGATCGATTATAACAAAGTCCCCTGGTCGAGTATAGCAAAGGGCCATGATCGAGTGAAACAAAGTCCCCTGGTCAAGTATAACAAAGGCCCTGATCGAGTAAGACAAAAACCCCTGATCGAATATAACAAAGTCCCCTGATCGAGTATAACAAATCCCCCTGGACGAGTATAACAAAGTCCCCTGATCGAGTATGACAAAGTCCCCTGATCGAGTATTACATATCCCCTAATCGAATATAACAAAGTCCCTAGTGGAGTATAACAAAGTCCCCTGATCGAGTATCACAAAGTCTCCTGGTCGAGTATAACAAAGTTTTCTAATCGAGTATAAAAAGGCCCCTCGTCGAGTATAACAAAGTCCTCTGATCGAGAATAACAAAGTCCCCTGATCGAGTATAACATATCACCTGATCGAATATAACAAATTCTTCTGGTCGAGTATAACAAAGTCCCCTGATCGAGTATAACAAAGCCCCCTGCTCGAGTATAACAAAGTCCCCTAATTGAGTCCAAAAAAGGCCTCTAATCGAGTATAAGAAAGTCCCCTCATCAAGTATAACAAAGCCGCCTAATCGAGTATAACAAGGTCCCCTGGTCAAGTATAACAAACTCCCCTGTTCGAGTCTAACAAAGTCCTCTCATCGAGTATAACAAATTCCCCTTATCGAGTATAACAAAGTCCCCTTATCGAGTTTAACAAAGTCCCCTAAACGAGTATAACAAAGGCCCCTGCTCGAGTATAACAAAGTCCCTGATCGAGTATAACAAAGTCCCTAGGTCGAGCATACCAAAGTCCAATAATCGATTATATCAAAGTCCCCCGGTCGAGTATAGCAAAGGGCCCAGATCGAGTAAGACAAAGTCCCCTGATCGAGTATAACAAAGTCCCCTGATGGAGAATAACAAAGCCCTCTGGATGAGTATAACAAAGTTCCCTGATCGAGTATAACAACGTCCCCTGATCGAGTATAACAAAGTCTCCTGGTCCAGTATAACAAAGTCCCCTTATCGAGTATAACAAAGTCCCCTAATCGAGTATAAAAAATGTCCCCTGGTCCAGTGTAACAAAGTCCCCTCATCGAGTAAAAATAAGTCCCCTGATCGAGTATAACAACGTCTTCTGGCCTAATTTAACAGTCCCCAGATCGAGCATAACAAAGTCCCCTAATCGATTATAACAAAGTCCCCTGGACGAGTATAACAATGGGCCCTGATCGAGTAAGACTAAGTCCCCTCATCGAGTATAACAAAGTCCCCTAATCGTGTATAACAAAGTCCCCTGGTCGAGTATAGCATATCCCCTGATCGAATATAAATAAGTCCCCTAGTCGAGTATAACAAAGTCCTCTGATCGAATATAACAAAGTCCCCTGATCGAGTATAAAATATCCTCTGATCGAGTATAACAAAGTCACTGGTGGAGTATAACAAAGTCCCATGGTCGAGTTTAACAATGTTCCCTGATCGAGTATAACAAAGGCCCCTCATCGAGTATAGCAAAGTCCATTGGTCAAATATAGGAAAGTCGACTCATCGAGTATAACAAAGTCCCCCGATTGAGTATAACAATGGCCTCTGGTCTAGTATGAGAAAGTCCCCTGATCAAGTATAAAAAAGTCCCCTGGTCTAGTATAACAAAGTCCCCTAAACGAGTATAACAAAGTCCTTTGGTCGATTATAGCAAAGTCCCCGGGTAGAGTATAACAAAGCCCCGTCATCGAGTATAACAAAGGCCCCTAATCGAGTATAACAAAGTCCCCTGATAGAGTATAACAAAGTCCCCTGATAGAGTATAACAAAGTCCTCTGGTCGAGTATAAAAAAGTCCCCTGATCGATTATAACAAAGTCCCCTGGTCGAGTATAAGAAAGTCCCATCATCGAGTATAACAAAGTCCATTGGTCAAGTATAAAAAAGTTCCCATGATCGAGCATAGCAAAGTCTCCTTATCGAGTATAACAAAGCCTCCTGATCGAGTATAACAAAGTCCCCTAATCGAGTATAACAAAGCCCCCTGCTCGAGTATAACAAAGTCCCCTGGTCGAGTTTAGCAAAGTCCCCTGATCGAGTATAACAAAGCCTCATGATCGAGTATAACAAAGTCCCCTGATCGAGTATAACAAAGCCCCCTGCTCGAGTATAACAAAGTCCCCTGTGTATGATATATATGGACACAAAGTAGTACCTTCAGCTGTATATTATTATATTATTCTTATATTACTCTTATTAATTATGTATAGTAAAGTATTACAGAACGTGTATTAATTCTATGTAATATTCTATTTATTGTGCACCATATTATGTATATAAATTATTACATTTGTACTTTATGTATTCAGCTTGTGAATGCTGGCATCTGTACAGGCCAGCACGTAGTAATACATAGATAGAGGTAAAAAGAGAGAAGACAGAGTCCTCGTGGTGTGACCACGGGCTTCTGCGTCCTACTATTGTATATATATCTCCCGTACGAGAATAGAACCTACTTTTAAAGACAACAAGTGTTTGTGTATACTCTCAGTAGTATAGAACATTCTTTGGGTATCTGACAATACGCTAGATGGCGCAGTGATTATTTCTCAGTGTGATACAGTGGACCAAGCCTTCCCCCGGACTCTGTTAATGGCGTCTTGTCTTCAGTGACTTCAGCTTCAGACAGCAAGACTACTACAAGCCTCTAAACTTACAGTGTTGTGAAGTGCTATGCTGTGTACAGTGCTGTGCTGTGAAGTGTTTTGTGAAGTGCTGTGCTGTGTATTTTAATCATAATTGTCTGTGCAAGTTGCGGTCAGATGACTAAGGGAGCGGCCCGACAGTACGTGCTGTCCCATCTCTGGTCTGAGGGTGACTGAGCCAGCGCTCGACGCTGCCCACCCGCTCCTACGTCTGGCAGCGCGCCAAGTCTCTCCCCTCCTGCCACACACACACACACACACACGCATTCACCTTATACAGTATTTTCTTGTGACTTACTTCTGTAATTCTGTGCATAGATTACGAGGGGCTGACCCGATCTTTTGCACAGATAGAGTACAGAAGCAGTCGGCATGTCTCACAGGGATCAAAACGATACCCTGGACGATGGGGTTACGAGTTGTAGTGTGGGAGACCTCTCCCCACCCACGCTTACGCCCCACGCTCCCCACAGTGACAACGCTGAGTCACCCACAGAATCTCCTCGCTCGTCGCGAGCCAGCTCTCCTGCGATACATGCGTCCACAGATCTCCTTCAACTGATAAAGTGGATGGAAACTTCTCGACGCCAGGACGATATTGCAAGGAGAGAAGAGGAAGAAATTAGGTACAAAGAGTCTGAAAGACGACGCCACAAAGAGGAACAAACACGCAGAGAACTCGAAGACATACGTAGATGTGAGGATGACCTTAGAAGAAAGGAGGATCAAGCCAGATTTGACGTTTTGATTTCTCTGTTAGCCTCCCCACAACGATCTACCATACAAGATTCGTCTGCTACTACTGATGTTGATGCGACTAGAGGTACTGGTACCTCATTTCCCAGAGTCGGAACACCACCTCAAAAGGCTGCAGTACAGACGCCTCCCTCTCTGATGTCTGACGCTTCTTATCAGATGTTTCGGGAATGGCGTCGACGTTGGCAGGAATACGCAACAATGGTTGACTTGTCAAGTTTATCACAGCCGAAACAAATGATACAGCTTCGTATGTGCTTGTCCTTAGAGACACAACGTACTCTCGAGCACACACTTCAAGTGCCTCCTACGACAACTCTGACGGTAGAGGCCGTGCTCGACACGTTGCAGGAACACGTCAAGGGACAGCGCAACGAAGCACTCAGGCGAAGAGAACTCCTCCAATGTAAACAGCTTGATGGAGAATCTTTTGTCGCGTTTTTTGTAAGGCTCAAAAGGTGTTCAGAGGAAGTTGATGTTTGTCCCGGACATTCTCAAGTCTGTGAAGAGACACAACTTAAGACAATCATTTTAACGGGTGTCCGAGATGAAGACCTAGTTCAGCGTCTCATTTCCCTCGACCCCACTTCCTCCCTTCAAGATGTTGTTACGAAATGTCGAGTGTACGAGGCCGCCATGTGTGCGACTTCAGCTTTACGCTCACAGCCTGACCAGGTGAGGGCGGTGTCTTCCTACAGAAAGGGTAAGAAGCAGCAAGGTAACCCCACCCCTAACCCTCCAGCCACACCTTCAGCAGCAGCTTTGTGTAACAGCTGTGCGAGACAGCATAATGTCTCCCAGTGCCCAGCTGCTCAAAGCGTGTGCAGAAGTTGCGACCGCCAGGGTCACTAGGCTTATACAGTCAAGTGCCCTGTTAGCAAAGTTCAGTGCAGACTTTGTGGTCGTGTGGGCCATTATGACAAATGTTGTCGTAAGAAGACACAGAAACGACGCCACCTAGGATCCAAGAAGTCATCCTCAGGTAGTGCTGGCGCGCCCCCTCCTTCTGGCAAGCATCAAGATGCTGTGTCCAGTCGTTCCTGCCGTCGTGTACGTAGTTCCACAGACACGACGCCCCAGCACATCAATGTCGTCATTTCTTACGGTAACTCGTCATCCAGTCTTCAGATGTTACCTGACACCGGTGCTGACGTCTCAGTAATTGGTCCACAACATTTAGCAAGTTTGGGAATACCCCGGAGCAACCTACAGCCCCCTCCTCAGAAAACGAAACTGACAGCTGATGGTTCCAAGATGGCTCCAGCTTTGGGATCTTTCTGGGCTACCCTTACCTTTGGTAAGCAGTCTTGCTCAGCCCGGATTGATGTTCATAATGGTATCCCGACTCCGCTCTTATCATATGGCCATTGTCAAGAGTTGGCCATTATTTCCAAGGAATTCCCTAAACCTATCTTAAAGGTCACCCATGTCAACAGGTTGAAGGAATTCCCTATCTCTACTAACACGTCCCCTTCTGACGCAGAGCTTACCTTCTCAAGGAGTTTGCTGACGTGTTGGTTAATAAGAAATCTTTAGGATCCACACCACTCAAGCCGATGGTGGGTCCACCTATGAAGATTCATCTTAAGGATGGTGCTACAGCATTTGCCATCCACACCCCTCGTTTGATTCGTCACGCCTACAAGGAGCTAGTTAGACAAGAGCTCGACTCCATGGTTGCTCAGGGAATCATCAAACCGGCCGGAGACGAACCTTCACCTTGGTGCCACCCTCTCGTCCCCGTCGCCAAACCTCGTGGTGGAGTACGGATCACCACCGATCTGTCAAAACTTAACCAGCAAGTTTCCCATCAAGCCCATCCTTCACCCACACCCTTCGCAGCTGTTCGAAATGTGGATCCGAAGGCGAAGTTTTTTACAACTATGGACGCCTTATGTGGTTATTGGCAGATCGAGTTGGCCGAAGAAGACCAACACTTGACTACATTCATGACACCATTTGGAAGATACCAGTATTGCAGAGGCCCCATGGGATTTGCCGCTACGGGCGATGCATTCTGTCAACGTGGTGACGCGGCCCTTCAAGGAGTCACAAATTGTGTCAAGGTGGTTGATGATATCTTACTCCACGACGAAGACTACTGTGCCCACCTCTCCCGGATATATGAAGTTCTCACCAGATGTCGAAAGTACGGGATTACCCTCAACGCTGACAAGTTTGTAGTCGCGGCTCCATCAGTAAACTTCTGTGGGTACACTCTCTCAGCATCAGGCATCGCAACTGTCCCGGAGAAAGTAAGTGGAATAAGGGATTTTCCAACCCCTGCCAACCTGACAGACCTCCGTTCTTTTTTAGGTCTGGTCAATCAGCTGGCTGAATTCACACCTGACATCTCCGCCGCAGCCCAGCCGTTACGCCCCCTGCTGAGCCCCAGGAGGACATTCCTGTGGACCCCAGATCATCAAGAGGCCTTCCAGCGAGTCAAGTAGGCCCTCTTGAGTCCACCTGTCCTCGCCTGTTACGACCCAGCCCTACCCAC
>NW_024727325.1:0-10311 GCF_018991925.1 Homarus americanus
CTGTTTTTTAAATGCCTGGATAAACAAATGGTCCCCAGTGGATGGAAAGTGGCTTATGTGAGTCTATCTTCCAAGAAGGGCGATCGTCCTCCACGAACAACTATAGACCAGTGAGCCTGACCAGCATAATATGTAAAGTACTTGAGAGTATTATCAGAGATGCCGCAATGGAACATCTACTACGAAACAACCTTGTAAAGATTGCCAACACGGTTTTATGGGGCGCTCTTGCTTAACACAATTGCTCAAGGTATTGGATATTTGGACCCATATTCTGGAATGGGGTGGTAATATCGACAATATTTACCTAGATTTTGCCAAGGCTTTCGACAGTGTACCCACAAAGGCTGAAAATCAAACTGGAAGGGTACGGAATTCGGAAATGTCCTAGCGTGGATAGAGACTTTCTACATGACCGCAAGCAGTGTGTGGTGATTAATGGCACGAAATCATCATCTGTACCTGTAACAAGTGAGTAGTACCACAGGGGCAGTGTATTGGGCCCGCTGTTGTTTGTTTGTTTCATAAATGACATGCCTGACTGCTACCTCCTCCATACAAATGTTTGCCGATGACGCCAAGTTATTTCGGGAAATTAGAACCAAGCGGACTGAAGAGCTGCAGAAGGACCTCTGTGGGCTCCAGGAATGGTCAGAAGAAATGGCTGCTGAGATTCAATGTCACAGAAGTGTAGAGGATGCACCTGGGGCGTACCAACAGTAAGGAGGCGTATCATATGTCCCAACAGGATGAAGAAACTGCACTAGTTGAGACTGTGTGTGAGAAGGACCTAGGTGTGTATGTTGACAATGAGCTGAAGTTCTCAGGCCATTGTGAGAAGAAAATCAGGCAAATAAATTATTGGGTCTTATAAGAAGGTCGTTCAGATATCTAGACGGTCCGTCCTCGTAACGATCTTCAGGGTGAAGTGCTTCCCCCATCTGGGTACTGTCACCCCATCTGGTCCCCGGATATGCTAGGGACTGTCAGTTGGTTGAAAATGTTCAAGGAGGGCCACCAGACTGGTGCCTGCACTTCGGCACCTCAGCTACCTGAGAGATTGGAGCGCCTGAACTTGCCTGGCTTATACTACAGACGGGCAAGGGGACCTAGTTGGGGTGTATAAGCATCTCAGGGGGCACTACTCAGTTGATTGTCCTTACTTGGAGCTGGTGGACGCTCGCCCCACAAGGGGTCACAGCTCAAGATTGAAGAAGCCGCAAGTCCAGAAAACCGTGAGGGCAAACTTTTCGGAGTGAGGGTTGTAAACTCTTGGAACAATCTACCAGAGAGTGTTGTGACGGCACCGAGTGTGAGGCTCTTTCAAAAAAGACTTGACCACACTGGAGCGGGTTCAGGTACATTCAGGAGCCGGTGCATGCCCAATGTTGCCAACAGTGCGTGACAGAGACGTGACCGATCGCCGGGCGGCTACGAGGCCGATCTTTTGGTGAAGAATTATAAATGAAAGACGTGACCGATCGCCCAAAGCGGCTAACAAGCCGATCAGTGGCGAAGGAGGATAAAAATAAAAGTAAAAAAAGATACTCTATATTAGTGATATTCTATTCATACAGTAAAAGTCCAAAAATCCGATGCCAGAAATCCGGACCACCTGAGAATCCGGACTTTTCAAAAACTATTTTTTTTAGCGGGTTTTTGTGTGTATGTGCGCATGCGTGAGCGCCACAGCTGCACAGCGACAAACAAGCGACCTCGTGGTCGCTACTTTAAAACGAGCAATCAAATTGTGACAACATCCGTATATACTCGTCTATAACCTCTCGTTTATAGGTCGACCCTGATTTTTGACCAAGAAATCGTTAATTCATGATATTCCTCGTTTATAGTTCGACCCACGTTTTGAGGGTAATGGAACAACAAAACCTTCAGTAAAAACACTACATCCTATAAACCGAGGCTCGCCGTGCTTGAAACACGAGTGCCGAAGGCAAATTGTTTACCATTTATTATTACGACTTTACACTGAAACGCGGGTAGTTTCCAACAAAAATATTGTATATTTCCATTCAAATATTTATTCAAGTCAATTAGAGGAATATTATTGTAACAGTGTCTCTTAACTCAAACCATTCGAAGCAATTACGGTAACATCTTTGAACGAAAGAAAGAAAGTCATTGTTTTCACAATTTGATCCCACTTTCCACTGTAATACGCATTAATTTCAGCAAAAATATTACATTCGCGGAATGTATTATATCAAGCACAGTATGAATATCATATCATTGTAATATAAACAAAAATTTTAACCAAAACTATTAAAAAACGAGTAACATCTCAAGAACATCGAAGGTTAGGCAAAGTCTTTTGTTTTCGTCATGTATTTTATCCTATTTTACATTGGAAATACATCACGCTTTCAGCAAACTACTATTTATTTCCGAGAATATATTCATTCAGGCTCAGTTTAAGTAAAATTTACGTTGATGTAATAATTTTTAACTGAAAACGATTCTAAAAAACACGCACTCTAGCCCTGTTCAAGGAGACGACTGGGAGAAGCTGTTTGGTGTTGCAGACTATGAAAAGGAAAAATGATTTTGATGGATTTTAATGAAAATATTCAGAAATATGGTATCGTAGTATTTATTCAAGTCAATTAGGATAGAATATTATTGTAATACAACAGTTTGTTAACTGAAAACCATACTCTAAAGTTTATTACGGAAATATCTTTTGAGCAAAAGAAAGGGAAAGTCATTGTTTTAATAATGATTTTTCCCACTTTCCACTGTAATACGTATGCCATTTCAGCAAAAATATTATATATACACTTATTATATAATGATACAAACTTGAAATATTTAAGAAACTAGAACATGGTGTGAGCAATACTGTTCTAATGAAACATACGACATTGGAAAGTATACAATTTATGATATAAAAAATGGCAAAGAATATAATTCTAGAATTCACAGTTTAATAAAACTGCTCGTTTTGATAAATGAAGCACGCTATATTTGCTAATGAATAAACTATCAAAATGTACCTGTTCATCTCTTCTTTATTCCTCCTTAAATTTGAATTTTAAAAGTACTGCCTGAGAATCGGAAAATCCAAATCCGGACCAACCCAATCCCCCAAGCAGTCCGGATTTTGGACTTCTACTGTACTGTGCTTGATATAATACATTCACGGAAATGTAATATTTTTGCAACTACAATGCTGATGTCAACACAAGCGTGGTTACAGCGAGACTGACTGAGTGAGAGAGCTATCACGTGTGTGTGAGGTTCTTGAGGCGGGCGGTGTCCGTGTTGATTGCATGAGTTGAATGGCGTAGCGATTTGAATGTACGTGCACCCGCTAATGCGGTTTCCACTCATAGCGTTTTATCATATCGCGTGATTCCTGCCAGCGTGAACTTTCACTTAACACAGTTAAATCACCATATCTCGGTGAGTGTCGGCTCAGGCGCTATTTTTAGATTTGCCCCACCGCCACCTGCCTGACTGCCTGTTTTAGCTCATAAAATTCATACAAATTACCGGCCAGAATATAATTTACATTGCTGGAATTCTTATAATTTGGTGATCATTTGAATATAAACAACATATATTTTGCATTAAACATACAATTTTTAGATAAAAATATTTCTCTGGTAACTATGTTATCTTTTGTCCAAAATATATGACATTTATATTCAAATATTCCTGGTCTTACAAGGAATCCTCAATGTCAATTATATTATCCTAACTTTAGTTTGAGGTATTATTATTAAATTGTGGTTATCCCACACATCTCTACTTGGGACGGTTGGTGGGGGTGGTGGGGGGAGGGAGGGACCGACCGACCATCGTTACCCGTGAAGAATTATTTTTTATTAACTGAAGATATTTGTTTTAGCTCATAAAATTCATACAAATTACCCGGTCAGAATATAATTTACATTGCTGGAATTCTTATAATTTGGTGATCATTTTGAATAAACACATATATTTTGCATTAAACATACAATTTTAGATAAAAATTGTTCTCCACAGGTAACTATGTTATCTTTTGTCCAAAAATATATGACATTTATATTCAAAAATATTCTGGTCTTACAAAGTCATAATGTCAATTATATTATCCTAACTTTAATCTGAGGTATTATTTAATACTAAATGTTATAAACTCTGGAAGGAGGATTGGTGGGGGGTGGGGAGGTTGGTTTGGACAGCCAGCGTTGGAAAGAGGCAAGGTGGGGTACTTTGATTGACAGATAGTGTTGTGAAGATTATTTTTTTATTAACTGAAGATTTTTGTTTTAGCTCATAAAATTCATACTGAATTTGGTCAGAATATAATTTACATTGCTGGAATTCTTATAATTTGGTGATCATTTTGAATATAAACAACATATATTTTGCATTAAACATACAATTTTAGATACAAATTTTTCTAAGGTAACTATGTTATCTTTTGTCCAAAATATATGACATTTATATTCAAATATTCCTGGTCTTACAAGGAATCGCTCAATTGTATTATCCTAACTTTAGTTTGAGGTATTATTTATTAAAATTTAGTTGTTTTCCCCAAGCAGTGTAGTGGGGGGGAGTTGAGTCCATTATTTGAATGGACATTAACTTAGCGACTGTATTTCTCTATTTCTCTTAAGTATTAATTGTGTGCATGTACCATCATAAAATTAAGATATTATTTTTACTACAACATAGTTATGTGTCTTCAAAAAGTGGAGTTTGGGAGGTCGGTTTCTATTGGAATTAATCCCATATGTTCTGTTGTTCACTTAGCTGATTTCATAACACGGGACCTCTGGGTTCAATTGACCGCGTTAAGTGGAACTTATTACTTCAATTACTTCAATGTACAGAATATTCCTCGGTGAGGCAATCGTACGTATTTGCAAATCCGTGTATTATAAACCCGGCGTATGTTAGGGCCGACTGTACTATACTATTTAAATAATTTTGCTATCCTTCAGTTTTAGAATGGAAGGTTAAACAAAAATTATGCTTATATTATCTTGGTGTTTGGCAAATTGAATAATTTAACAGACACCTGTCTTACGCAGCTGTTTCTTTTAAAAATTATGAATCGATGATTTTCTGCAAATATTTATGGAGGACATAGTAATCCATGTATTCTATATCATTCATAGTATGCAAGCAACACAATAAGGAGGATAGAAATGTATTAGCTGGGATAGTTAAAAGATCGATGGTATATTTCTGGTCAAATATTATTGCTATTATACTCCTTTAAATGTTTATGCGTCTGTAATATCAATGTAAAACTATGATAGTGAGTTATCATATTTACAACCTTCCTTTCCTTTTTCAGCTAGTATTGAACAAATGACAGTTCTGGACAGGATATCGGATGATACACTGATTTTCCTGCAGCTACATAAAGAGAGTCTGGCCAACAGCACAGCGTGATGCTCTGTTCTGGTCACACGCACGTAGATACCCTCAACGGATCCGGCCAATGGAAATGCTCATGACACATGGATCGTTGTAACCAATCCACAGAACACCCAGATGCTCAGTAAGTATTGATCTACTAATATGTGGGAAAAGGGATGTGAATATAGTGTGTTAGTAGACAGAATAGATGGAAAATATCTTGTGTAATTGATAGGAGGTAATCAAAGACTTGATACTTGTCAGTCATAGTGAAGTCGATTAATTCTTTGTGAGCAACAAGACATAATTATTACACTCCATGCTCTTTTAATGAGTAGTAGTTCAATAAAGTACTGGGCAGCTGAAATTGCAGAGAACTGTCTAGGTCTCAGTTGGCAGATTATTATAATATTGGATCAGTGCAAGAAAAAGTACTTGAATGAAGCTAAAACATAGTCAGTGTCAAATATCAGGAGGGCCACTTTAAAAATATTGACTAATACTTTTTAAATGTATTTTTTTAATTTTCAAATCGAATTTCTTGTTGTATACAAATACCTTTTTTTCTCAACACCAGTACCCATGATGCTATTTGCCTGTCTGTTTTTGATGCTTTGTTTGATTAACAGAGCCATTACTAGGCAGTATGTAATTTGATGAGTGAACTAGTGAGCACTGCCATGGTTTGACCCCTTTAAATTCAGGCATAGTTTAATGATGTTTTTGTTAGAGGAATTGGGAATTTGAAGTTATAAAACATGTTAGAACTTCTCAGGTCACACACCTCTGAAACTGACAGTTCGGTGAATATGTGAATTTGGGAAACAATGAATGACTTATAATTATAACATGGGTGCAGTGGACCTTGGGATCACACCTAAAATATCAGATACATGCAATACGTAAAGTGGATCAGCATAAACACAACTTGTCACATATAATCTAAGATACCAATTACAAAATGGATATGGAAGTAAATGTAAAAATAATAAAATTTACATTCATCCATGGTGCAGGACAGTTATAAAGTAAATAAACCAAGACAAAATTACAGACTTGCACTTACAATTATATATTTATACATTTTAGTTTTCAGTATATACCAATTTAAAAAAAAACCATGAGGGCATAAATTCACTAATTATACCACAGGCTTTAACACCTCTCATAATACATTGACATTCCCGTTAGCTGGGCAAGTTGATGCAGGGCACTTCCGGGATAGAAAGATTTTCAGATAACCAGATGACTTTCTCAACCTGGAAAAATTATCCCTAAACCTTTTTCGGTTACTGGAAAAGTTTCAGTGTCAAAAATATGTATCTTGCACAGATAGATACTAGCCCAATTTCCCAGAATGTTTCTGGGTGATGATATTTTCCCCGAGTCTAAATTACTGAATCAGTAAATACAGTTCTAATTAAGTTAAAACTTCATTTCTTTACTATAATAATCCAGAATAGTTTTATCTAAAAGCTTGGTGATATAAATATATTTAAAAATTAAAATCTCAAGGATATGACATGAATGGCTATGTGTTACATGAACAATTCTTCCACTCCCATGGAGCTTGGGGATTAGTGGGTCTCCTGGACGCAACTGACCCTGACACAATGTCAAGGTGGAAGTAGGATTAGAGATTAGTGGTCTCATAAGTGTCAATTTTGATGGAATGTCAGGTTACCCTTTCATGGTGGAGGATTAGTGGGTATCATGGCCTGTAGATGTCTTGAATAAACACAAAACCAAAAGTATTTTTAGAGATTGACGGTAAATACAGTTGCAGATATAGTATACTTGACAAAAGTTGTATCCCATCAACACTTTACGACATTTAAATATGGGTGAAAAAACCGAAAGGTGTGGGTGATTGAGAGTTCGGTGGAAATAATGTTATGGCCTTCTCAACAGCCCATAGCGTACTATAGTGGCCAGACGTCCAATTCTCTTTGTGCTGCGCACACAAATGCCATTACAATAGATATCTCACACTCAGGAATAAGTAGGATAAAACTTCTGTCTTTCTGTATATATAATATTGCACACACAGTGCTTAGGAGTGACTCAATGAGGCTTACTCAGAAGTCCGTAAGCGAGAGTTCTGAGGAAAGGTGGTGAGGAGCTGAGAGATGTTGCTGGTCAATGGCAGTGTAGATACTCTCTCCCTGTCCAGCATGGCGTGTTACACAATTCCGAGATCCAGGATTTAGGGTGGCGTGGCAAGGCCCAATCACAGAGGAAGGCCAGGCACTCTGGTCCTAGCGTTGCTCATAATAAATCCGCACTGAGAAGAGTCTACTGACACGCATGGCTTAATACGCTGATTGGCTGGTAGGCAGGCTCAGTGGAGTCCTTTAGGGATGAGTCCACTACTGCAACCACCAGACTCTGAACAAACTCTTCATCAACCTCCAAATCCACTACAGTGTGTAGCAGCTCAAAACAAACAAACACACACACACACACACACACACACACACACACACACATAGTACTGTGGTGTGTGCTTTTATGTATCTTGACATACATGTGCACACAATACACAATACCCCACACACAGGTACACACACACACACACAAACACACACACACAGTACACACACACACACACACACAAAACACACACACACAGTACACACACACACACACACAAAACACACAAACACACACAGACATACACACACAGACACACACACAGACACACACACACACACACACACACACACACACACACACACACACACACACACACACACACACACTCACACTCACACACACACACACACACACACACACACACACACACACCTCAAACACTTAGAGACCATGCTGGAGTTCCTGCGTCTGAGCTCCTCAGTGCCCCACTCAACATTCATTCTTCCCAAACTCCTATACCTCTCCCCCTGGGTTCTCCTAAATGCCACTAGCGTAACACCTAGAAAAGTGCAAAGAGGGCATGCAAGATTATTCTCTCCACTTCCTACTCACATATCAAGAAAGCCGCTTTCGACGCAGCCCTCCTCGGCTCTCTCTGACCATCTCCACGACCTCATCTACAGGATTTGGTGGCTTCTTGCAAATCCTCCTTTCGGCTCCTACTTCCACCGAGATCCCTCGTCCAGGGTAACTGTTCAGCACACAACGCATTCAGCCGCCCTGGCAGGAACTGATGCAAAAAGAACAGCCCAGTCCCAACAATTGTAAACATTATCAATAACTGTAATCAACCAATTAATATTCACTCCCAGTCAATCTTACCTTTTTTTGCACTGTGTAATGCGTTCATAAGGCGATTTTACGGTTTATGGAGACTATAAGACCCTTATGCGTTGTGCGATGAAACTAGTCGGTCAAAACCTGTTGAATACAATTCACATACCAACAACTGATGGTACATCAGGACACAGTTAGATAATATAGTCAATACTTCAGTACATAATTACACCCCAGTAAAGTTATTTAGAGTTCTCCAGGATTCAACAGTTCCACAATCCTTGCACTCACATTTGGGGTCTAAGACAGGCAAGGAGAACAAATATAATGTCCACTTGAGGAAAATGTTATTGAGCGAGAATCCAGATGTTGCCTTTACAGTAGAAGGCAATAGACATCCTCAGGCAGTCACACAACTGCTACCAGCTCTCTCGCAGTAAGCTGTTCTGAGTTGTAACAGTTCTTCACTTAACATGTGGCGGTGCGCGCAAGCAATGGCATTAAGCGATAACACTTTCCCCTCGGGCTTCTACGAAATGCGATTCTACCATTAGATTCACTCTCGACCCACTTCCAACAGGCAGAGTCTGCGTCGCTGGGTTTGATAACACTGAGTCCTTTGTCTTGCTAACACTTAGCACTGACCATCTCGCGGCTCGGTAGTGCCTCCAGTGATGCTCTCTAGCATCCACTGACTCCTGGGGAAGAATTTGTCGAAGATGATCACGATATCTGGCGTGGAGAATTGCAGCGAGTTTTTGAAGAATCTGTGTGTCACTGGCGTAGTGTGGAATATTTCTTTACCCACCTCTTAAAGTGGTCCATGATGAATTAGGCATTATTTCCATTTCTAAGCAGGTAAACGGCGTTCAATTGGAGTGGAGTCTCCAATTAACCTCAAACCGATCGAAACCGTCGTATTAATGTGATCGAATGAAATTCGACACCTGAGTACATCGAGTATGTCCCATTATTTATAGCAGAAGTTGTTCTGCGTCTAATTGTCAGCTCACAAGTCGAGTGTCCTCTCCTCACCATGAGCCCGTGAATCCTGTTGTCCTAAACCAACAGTATGAAATTCTTCTGTGAGATGCAAGGGTGGAAGCAGCATATTTCAGTCGGCCGCTACTCTGGTCTGAAGCGAGGTTCCAATCGACTCATTAAGCTTTTCACCTCCCACAGTTTTCCCTGTTGTAACAACATTCCGAGTTCTGAGGGAATCCCTTTCTTTTACATAAATCTTAAAACGACTAACCAAGTATCTTCCAATTTGTTGACCTTGAGTCGATGTTTTTAGAGTGATGTTTGTTCTTTAGCTTCCCCAGCCGCCATTTTATAAACCTTCTAATCCCTCGCTATTTGAAATCGATGCCACGAGAATACCTGGCCATAACCTCCCCGAGGTGTAAGAGGCTGACATGATCCTTCCTGCTAGATTACCGCTGCTTACTGCAAGCTTGTTTGTAAAGTGTGACCCCCGCCTTGGAAGTGGATGGAGGTATGCGTGCAGCTGTTACCAGTGTCACCGGGGCAGTTCCTTCTCAGCACTCTAGTAAAATTTTTCTACTCCCCGCTGTTTGTCCAAATTCTGGCTGTGATCTCATCGAGCTCGGGGACTCATGGCTGTCCCCCAGACCTTCTGCATCAACTATCAATCCTCTGTACCCCCATACCATGACCCGTCAGTTCATCTCCTCCGTCTGTGCCTGGTGTTCTCCACTG
>NW_024727326.1:0-29519 GCF_018991925.1 Homarus americanus
ACACCCTGGGTCATGGTGCTGAAGGGGTGCCTGGCTTTCACACCCCGATTTATGGCACTGAAAAGGGTGCCTGGCCTCAAACCCGGGTCATGGTGTCGGAGGTGCCGGCCCTCCACCCCTGGTCATGTCACTGAATGGTGCCGACCCTCACACGGGTCATAGCACCTGAAGGGTGCCCGGCCCTCATACCCCTGGTCATGGTGCTGGAAGGGTGCCCGGCCCTCACACCCCGATTCATGGCACTGAAATCGAGCCCAGGGCCCTCACACCCCGGCTCATGGCACTGAAGGGGAGCCCGGCCCTGACGCCCCGGGTCTTATCACTGAAGGGGTTCCCGGCCGTCACACCCCTGGCCATGGCACTGAAGGTGTGCCCGGCCCTCACACCCCTGGTTATAGACCTAAATGGGTGCCCGGGTCTCACACCCCGGGTCATAGCACTGAAGGGGTGCCTGGCCCTCACACCCTGGTTCATGGCACTGAAGGGGTGCCCGGCCCTCACACCCCTGTTCATGGCACTCAAGGGGTTCCCAGCCCTCATACCCCGGGTCATGGCACTGAAGCGGTGCCCGGCCCTCACACCCCGGGTCATCGTGCTGGAGGGGTGCCCAGCCCTGACACCCCGGGACATGTGAAGGGGTGCCCGACCCTCACACCCTGGTTCAAAGCACTGTATGGGTGTCCGGCATTCACACGACCATTTCATGGCACTTATGGGGTGCCCGGCCCTCACACCCAGGTTCACGACTCTGAAAGGGTGCCCGGCCCTCACACCCCGGGACATGGCACTGAATGGGAGCTCGGCCCTCATACCCCGAGTCATGACTCTGAAGGGGTGCCCGGCCCACACACACCGTTCATGTCATTGAAGGGGTGCCCGGTCCTCACACCCGGGATCATGTCACTGAAAGGGTGCCCGGCCCTCACACCTCCAGGTCCTTGCTTACTGAAGAAGGGGTGCCCAGCCCTCTACCCCAGGTCATGGTGCTGGAGGGTGCCAGCCCCTCCACTCTGGGTCATAGCACTGAAATCAGGCCAGCCCCTCACACCGGGTCATGGTGTAGAAGGGGTGCAACCCTCACCCAGATTCATAGCATTAAGGGGGTGCCAGCCCTCACACCCGAAGTCATATAAGAAGGGTGCCCAGCCCTCACACAGTTCACAGCACTGTAGGGGTGCAGCCCTCCACCCCTGTTCATGGCACTGAAGGGGTGGCAGCCCTCACACCCCGACTCCTTAGCACTGGCCAGGGAGCCCGGCCCTGACGCCCCGGGTCTTGTCACTGAAGGGGTTCCCGGCTCTCACACCCGGGTCATAGCACTGAAGGGGTGCCTGGCCCTCACACCCTGGTTCATGGCACTGAAGGGGTGCCCGGCCCTCACACCCCGGGACATGTGAAGGGGTGCCCGACCCTCACACCCTGGTTCAAAGCACTGTATGGGTGTCCGGCATTCACACGACCATTTCATGGCACTTATGGGGTGCCCAGCCCTCACACCCAGGTTCACGACGCTGAAAGGGTGCCCGGACGTCACACCCCTGGCCATGTTACTGAAGGTGTGCCCGGCCTTCACACCCCTGGTCATAGAACTAAACGGGTGCCCGGCCCTCACACCCCGGTCATGGTTCTGGAGGGTGCCCAGCCCTGCAGGACATGTGAAGGGGGCCGCCTCACACCCTGGTTCAAAGCACTGTATGGGTGTCCGGCACTCACCACCGTTTCATAGCACTGAGGGTGCCCGGCCCTCACACCCCGGTTATGTCACTAAAGGGGTGCCCGGCCTTCACACCCGGGTCATGGCACTGATGGGGTGCCTGGCCCTCTCCCGTCATGTACCTAACGTGGTGCCAGCCCTCACACCCCGTTTCATGGCACTGAAGGGGTGCCCGGCCTGAAACGGCACATGACACAGGGTTCCCCCTGACTCCTCAGGTCATGTCCTGAAGGGTCCCCGGCCCTCACACACAGCACTGTAGGTGTGCCCCGCCCTCACACCTGCTCTGGCACTGAAGGGGTGCCCGGCCCTCACACCCCGGCTCATGGCCCTGAAGGGGAGCCTGGCCCTGACGCCCTGGTCTTGTCACTGAAGGGGTCCCGGCCCTCACACCCCAGGTCATGTCACTGAAGGGGTTCTGCCTCATACCCCGGTCATGGCACTGTAAAGCCTGTCCTCACACCGTGGTCATGGTGCTGAAGGTGCCTGGCTTACACTGATTTATGGCACTGAAGGTGCCTGTCCTTCACACCCCGATTCATGGCACTGAAATTGAGCCAGCCCTCACGCCCCGGGTCATGGTGTTGAGAGAGCCCGGCCTCACACCCCGGATTCATGGCACTGGAAGGAGCCCGTTCACACCCGATTTATGGCACTGAAAGGGTCCCGGTCCTCAAACCCCGGGTCATGGTGTCGGAGGGTGCCCGGCCCTCACTCCCCTGGTCATGTCACTAAAGGGGTGCCTGGCCCTCACACCCCGGTTCATGGGGTTGAAGTGTTCCCTGGCCCGCACCCTGGGCATGGTGCTGATGGGGTTCCCTCCAAACCCCGGGTCATGGTGCTGGAGGGGTGCCTGGCCTCACACCCCGGGTCATGTCACTGAAAGGGTTCGGCCCTCATACCCTGTGTCATGTCACTGAAGGTGCCCAGCTGTCACACTCCGGATCATGGCACTTAAGGGGTGCCTAGCCCTCACACCCCGGGTCATGGTACTGAAGGGCTGCACGGTCCTCACACCCCGGGTCATGTGAAGGGGTGCCCGCCTCACACCCGGTTCATAGCTTCTGTAGGTGCCCGGCCCTCACACCCTGTTTCATGGCACTAAAGGTGCCTGGCACTCACACCCCGGCCTATGGCGCTAAGGGGTGCCTGGCCCAACACCCTGGTTCATGTCACTTTAGGGGTGTCCGCGCCATACCCCTGGGTCATGGTGCTGGAGGGTGCCTGGCCCTGACACCCTGGGTCATGTGGAAGGGGTGCCCGGCACACACCTTTTTCAGCACTGTATGGGTGCTCGGCACTCTCACCCCGTTTCATGGCACTTAAGGGGTGCCCGTCCTCACAACCAGGTTTATGACACTGAAAGGGTGCCCGGCCCTCACACCCCAGGTCATGTCACTGGAAGGGAAGCCCGGCCTCACACCGGTCATGGCACTGACAGGTGCCCGGCCCGCACACCCCTGGTCATGTCACTTAAGGCACGGCCCTCACACCCCGGGTCATGGACCCAAAGGGGTGCCTGGCCTTCACACCCCGGGTCATGGAGTTTAAGCGGTTCCCGGTCCTTACACCACGGGTCATGGAGCTGAAGGGGTACCCGCCATCACACCCCGATTCATGGCACTGAAAGGGTGCCCGGCCTTCACACCCCGGGTCATGTGCTGAAAGGGTGCCTGGCCCTCACACCCTGCTTCATTGCACTAGGGTGCCCGCCTCACACCCGGGCATGGCACTGAATCGGTGCGCGGCCGTCACACCCTGGCCATGGCACTGAAGGTATGCCCGGCCTCACACCCCTGGTCATAGACCTAAACGATTGCCCGGCCCTCACATCCCGGGTCATGGGGCTGAAGGGGTGCCCAGCCCTCACACCCGGGTCATGGCACTGAAGGATTGACCGGCCCTCACACCCCGGTTCATGGCACTGAAAGGGTTCCCAGCCCACACACCCCGGTCATGTCATAGGGGTGCCTGCCCTACACCCTGGATCATGTCATCAGGGTGTCCGGCCTCACACCCTGGGTCATAGCACTGAAGGGGTCCCCGGCCTCATACCCCAGGTCATGGTGCTGGAGGTGCCCGCCTCACACCCCAACACGGCATTGGAAAACGAGCCCGCACTCACACCGCGGTCGTGGCACTGGAAGGTGCTCGGCCTCACACCCCGTGTCATGTGAAGGTGCCCGGTCACACACCGGTTCATAGCTCTGTAGGGGTGTCTTGGCTTAACCCTGCTTTCATGGCACTAGGGTGCCTGGCCTCACACCCCGGCTCATGGCACTTAAAGGTGCCTGGGCGTCACACCCTGGCCATGGCACTGAAGGTGTGCCTGGCCCTCACACAGCTGGTTATTGACCTAAACGGGTGGCCCTGCCCTCACACCTCGGGTCATGGGGCTGAAGGGTGCCTGCCCTCACACCTGCCCGGCGTTGCATCGAAGGAGTGCCCGGCAGTCACACCCCTGGCCATGGTACTGAAGGTGTGCCCGGCCCTCACACCCCGTTTATAGACCTAAACGGGTACCCGCAAACACACCCGGGTCATGTCATTGAAGGGGTGCCCGGCCCTTATATCCCGTGTCATGGTGCTAGAGGGGTGCCCGGTCTCACACCGTGATTCATGGCACTGAAATCGAGCCCGGCCATCACACCCCGAGTCATGTCACTGAAAGGGTGCCCGCCACCCCAGGTTCATAGCACTGATGGGTTCGCATACCCGGAAATGGTTCTGGAGGGATGCCGTCTCTCACACCGATTCATGAACAAAATCGAGCCCGGCCTCACACCCATTTCATGGCACTGAAGCGGTGCACAGCCCATATACCCCGGGTCATGGACCTAAGGTGCCCGGCCATCACACCCCGATTCATGGCACTCAAGGGTGCCCGGTTCTCACACCCCGGGTCATGACTGAAAAGGTGCCCGGCCCTCACACCCCGTCATGTGAAGGTGCCCGCCCTCACCCTGGTTCATGTCACTGAAGGTGCCCGGCCCTCACACCCCGGGTCATGGCACTGAAGGTGTGCCCGGCCCTCACACCCCTGGTTATAGACCAGAAGGGTGCGCCCTCACATCTCGGTTCATGGCACTGAAAGGGGCCCGCTCACACACCCCAGGTCATGTCATTGAAGGGTGCCCGCCCTCATACCCTGGGTCATGGTGCTTGAGGGGTGCCCGGACTACACCCGATTCTTGGCACTGAAATCGAGCCCGGCCCTCACACCCCGGGTCATAGTGCTGAAGGGTTGCCCGGCCCTCACATCCTGGGTCATGGCACTGAAGGAGTGACTGGCCCTCACACCACGGGTCATGGCACTCAAGTGCCCGGCCCACACATCCGGTCATAGCACTCAAGGTGCCCGGCCCTCATACCCCGGATCATGGTAGAGGGGTGCCTGGCCCTCACACCCCAATTCATGGCACTGAATGGGTGCCTGGCCCTCACACCCCGGGTCATGGTGCTGAAGGGGTGCCCGCCCACCCCTGATCTGGCGCACTGAATGGGTGCCCGGCCTCACCCCGGTCATGTGAAGGGGTGCCTGGACTCACACCCTGCTCATGGCACTGATGGGGTGCCCGGCCCTCACACCCCGGCTCATGGCACTGAAGGTGCCCGCCTGACGCCCCCGGGGTCATTTCCACTGAAGGGGTTCCCGGCCCTCACACCCTGGTCATAGATCTAAACGGGTGCCCGGCCCTCACAGCCCGGGTCATGGGGCTGAAAGGGTGCCCGGCCTCACACCCAGGGTCATGGCACTGAAGGAGTGAACGGCCCCTCACACCCCTGGTTATGGCACTGAAGGGGTGCTCGGCCCTCACACCCTGGGTCATGGTGGTGGAGGGTGCCCAGCCTCACACCCTGGGTCATGGCACTGAAAGGGTGGCCGGCCCTCACACCCCGGTTCATGTCACTGAAGGGGTGCCTGGCCCTCACACCCCGGTTCATGGAACTGAAGGGGTGCCTGGCCCTCACACACCGGGTCGGGTGCTGAAGGGGTGCCCGGCCCTCACACCCAGGGTCATGGTGCTGAAAGGGTGCCTGGCCCTCACACCCCGGGTCATGTCACCAAGGTGCCAGGCCTCACACCTGGGTCATGTCACTGAAGGGGTACCCGGCCTCACATCCCGGGTCATGCACTGATGAGGTGCCCGGCCTCACACCTGCGGGCCATGGCACTGAAGGTTTGCCCGGCCCCTCACACCCTGGTCATGTACCTAAAGTGGTGCCCGGCCCTACACCCCGATTCATGGCACTGAAGGTGCCTGGCCTCACACCCCGGGTCATGGCACTGAAGCGGCTGCCCGGCCATCACCCCCGGCCATGGTGCTGAGGGTGCCCGGTCCTCACATACCGGGCTATGGTGCTGGAGGGTGCCCGGCGCCCACATACCGGGTCATGGAGCAGAATGGGTGCCTGACATCACACCCCTGATTCATGGCACTGGAAAGGGTGCCCGCCCTGGGTCATGGCACTGAAAAGGTGCCCGCCCTCACCCCCTGCATGTGAAGGGGTTCACGGCCCTCACACCTGCTTCATGGCACTGAAGGGTGCCCGGCCGTCACACCCTGGTTCTGTCACTAGGGTGCCCATGCTCACACCCCGGGTCATGGTGCTGGAGGGTGCCCGGCCCTGACACCCCGGTCATGTGAAGGTGCCCGCACACACACCTCAGCACTATGGGTGCTCGGCACTCTCACCCCTGTTTCATGGCACTTAAGGGGTGCCTGTCCTCACAACTGAGGTTTATGACACTGAAAGGGTGCGTGCCTGGCCTCAGCACCCCAGGTCATGTCACTGGAAGGGAAGCCTGGCCCCTCACATCCTGGACATGGCACTGAAGGTGCCCGTCCCACACCCCGGTCATAACATTTAGTAAGTGCACGGCCATCACACCCCGATTCTATGGCACTTGGAAAGGGGTGCCCGGCCTTCACACCCTGAGAGTCATAGCCATGAAAGGTGCCTCTGGCCTCACACCCTGTTTCATTGCACTAAAGGTGCCCGCCTCACACCCTGGGTCATGGCACTGAATCGGTGCGGTCACACCCTGGCCATGGCACTGAAGGTATGCCTGGCTCACACCCCCTGGTCATAGACTCCAACGATTGCCCGGCCTCACATCCCGGGTCAAGGGTTGAAGGGGTGCCCAGCCCTCACACCCAGGGCTGCGGCACTGAAGGAGTGACCGGCCCTCACACCCTGGTTCATGGCACTGAGAAAGGGTTCCCAACCCACACACCCTGTCATGTCATTGAAGGGGTGCCCGGCCCTACACCCCTCTGGATCATGTCACTGAAAGGGTGCCTGGCCCTCACACCCCGGGTCAAGGCACTGAAGGGGTCCCTGGCCCTCATACCCCGGGTCAAGGGTGCTGGAGGGTGCCTGGCCCTCACACCCCACCATGGCATTGGAAAACGAGCCTGGCACTCACACCCCGGGTCGTGGCACTGGAAAGGTGCTTGTCTGGCATCCCGTGTCATGTGGCGCGGGGTGCCTGGCCTCACACCCCGGTTCATAGCTCTGTAGGGTGCTCTGGCCCTCACACCCTGTTTCATGGCACTAAAGGGGTGCCTGCCCTCACACTCCCTGGCTCATGGCACTAAAGGCTCTGGCCTCACACCTGCGTGCCATGGCACTGAAGAGGTGCCTGGCTGTCACACCCCTGGCCATATGCCACTGAAGGTGTGCCTGGCCTCACACAGGCTGGTTATAGGATCTAAACGGGGTGGCCCTGCTCACACCTCGGGTCATAAGCTGAAGGTGCCTGGCCTCACACCCTGGGTCATGGCACACCGAAGGAGTGGCTGGCAGTCACACTCCTGGGCCATGGTACTGAAGGTGTGCCTGGCCCTCACACTCCCCTGTTTATAGACCCAAACGGGTACCCTGGCAAACACACCTCGGTCATGTCATTGAAGGGTGCCTGGCCTTATATCCTGTGTCACAGAAGTAGAGGGTGCCCCGGGTCCTCACCCCTGATTCATGGCACTGAAATCGAGCCCGGCCATCACACCCCGAGTCATGTCACTGAAAGGGTGCCCGCCCTCACTCCCCCGGGTCATAGCACTGACAAGTGCCTGGGCGATACCCTGGGAAATGGTGCTGAGGGATGCCCGGCCTCACACACAGATTCATGGAACTAAAATCGAGCCTGGCCCTCACCCCCATTTCATGGCACTGGAAGCGGTGCACAGCCCATACCCTGGGTCATCATGGACCTAAAGGGCTGCCCGGCCAACACACCCCTGGATTCATGGCACTCAAAGGGTGCCTGGTTCACACCCCGTCATGGTACTGAAAAGGTGCCTGGCCCACACTTCATAAACAGGAAGGGTGCCCGGCCCTCACACCCTGTTCATGTCACTGAAGGTGCCTGGCTCACCCCGGGTCATGGCACTGGAAGGTGTGCCTGGCCCTCACACCCCCTGGTTATAGACCTAAACGGGTGCCCGGCCCTCACATCTCGGTTCATGGCACTGAAAGGGGGCCCTGCTCACACTCCATGTCATGTCACTGAAAGGGTGCCCGGCCTCACACCCCTGGGTCATGTCACTGAAGGGGTGCCCAGGCTCACACTCCGGGTCATGGCACTGAAGGGGGGTGCATGGCCTCAAACCCCTGGGTCAAGGTGCTGAAGGGGTGCACGGCCCCACACCCCTGGGTCATGTGAAAGGGTGCCCGGCCCCTCACACCCTGGGTGTTCATAACATTGTAGGGGTGCCCTGCACCCACACCTGCTTCATGTCACTGAAGGGGTGCCATGTCCTAAAACCCAGGTTTCAAGTCACGAGGGGTGCCCGGCTCTCACACCCGGGTCATGGTGCTGGAGGGGTGCCCAGCCCTGACACCCTGGTTCAGCACTGTATGGGTGCTTGGCACTCACACCGGGTCAATGGGACTGATGAGGTGCCTGGCCCTCACACCCCTGGCCATTGCACAAGCTTTGCCCGGCCCTCACACCCCTGGTCATGTACCTAAAGTGGTGCCCGCCCTCACATCCCGATTCATGGCACTGGAAGAGTGCCCGGCCCTCACACCCCGGGCCATGGTGCTGGAGGTGTCAGGCCCTGACACATCCGGTCATGACACTGAAGGGGTGCCTGGCCCTCACACCCCAGGCCATGGTGCTGGAGGGGTGACCGCCCTCACACCCCGGGTCGTGTCACTGAAAGGGTGCCCGGCCCTCACATACCGGGTCATGGAGATGAAGGGGTGCCGGACATCACACCCGATTCATGGCACTGAATGGGTGCCCGGCCTCACACCTTTGTCATGTCACTGAAGGTGCCCGCCTCACACCGAGGGTCATGGCACTGAAGGGGAGCCCGCCCTCACACCCCGGGTCATGGTGCTGAAGGTGCCCGGCCCACACACCTCGGGTCATGTCACTAAAGGGTGCCTGGCACTCACACCCAGGGTCATGTCACTGAAGTGGTGCCTGGCCTCACACCCCGTGTCATGGCACTGATGAGGTGCCCGGCCTCACACCCCTGGCCATGGCACTGAAGGTTTGCCTGGCCTTCTCACCCCTGGTCATGTACCTAAAGTGGTGACCGCCCTCACACCGCAGGTCATAGCACTAAAGGGGTGCCCGACCATACCCCCTGGTCATGGTGCTGAGGGTGCCCGGCCTCACACCCCGGGTCATATCACTGAGGGAGCCCGGCCCTCACACCCGGGTCATGTGACTGAAGAGGTGCCCAGCCTTCATACCCCGGGTCATGGTGCTGAGGGGTGCCCGGCCCTACACCCCGGGTCATGTCATTGAATGGGTGCCCGGCCCTCACACCCCGGGTCATGTCACTGTAGGGGTGCCTGGCCTCACACCCCGGGTCATGGCACTGAAGGGGTGCCTGGCCTCACACCCGGGTCATGGTGCTGGACGGGTGCCCGCCTCACACCCCGGGTCATGTCACTGATGGGGTGCCTAGCCCTCACACCCCGGATCATGGCACTGAATTGGTGCCTGGCCCTCACATCCCAGGTCATGGTGCTGGAGGTGTGCCCGGCCTTCACACCGGGACATGTCACTAAAGGATGCCTGACCTCACACCCCTGGTCATGTCACTGGAGGTGCACGGCCATGACACCCCGGGTCATGGACCCAATGGGTGCCCAGCCTCACAACCCGGGCATGTCACTGAAGTGGTGCCCGGCCTCACACCCTGGGTCATAGCACTGATGAGGTGCCCGGCCCTCACACCCTGGCCATGGCAGTGAAGCTTTGCCCGGCCTCACACCCCTGGTCATGTACCTAAAGTAGTCCCCGGCTCACACCCGATTCATGGCACTGAAAGGTGCCCGGCCCTCACACCCCAAGTCATGGTGCTGGAGGTGCCCAGCTCTCACACCCGGGTCATGGCACTGAAGGGGTGCCTGACCTCACACCGGGTCATGGGTGGAGGGGTGCCTGGGCCCTCACATACCGGGTCATGGAGCTGAAGGTGCCGGACACACCCGATTCATGGCACTGAACGGGTGCCCAGCTCTCACACTGTGTCATGGCACTAAAGGGTGCCCGGCCCTCATACCCCAGGTCATGGTGCTGGAGGGGTGCCCGGCCTTCACACCCCGGGTCATGTCACTGAAGGGTGCGCGGCCCTCACACCCCGGGTCATGTCACTGAAGGAGTGCTCACCTCTCACACTCCGTGTCATGGCACTAAAGGGGTGCCCGGCCCTCATACCCTGGGTCATGGTGCTTGAGGGTGCCCGACTCACACCCCTGATTCTTGGCACTGAAATCGAGCCCGCCCTCACACCCCGGGTCATAGTGCTGAAGGGTTGCCCGGCCTCACATCCGGGTCATGTCACTGAAGGTGCCCAGCTCTCACACTCCGGGTCATGGCACTGAAGGGGTGCATGGCCCCAAACCCCGGGTCAGGAGTGCTGAAGGGTGCACGGCCCTACACCCCGGGTCATGTGAAAGGGTGCCCGCCCTCACACCCCAGTTCATAACATTGTAGGTGCCCTGCACCCACACCCGTTTCATGTCACTGAAGGGTGCCATGTCCAAACCCAGGTTCAAGTCACTTATGGGTGCCCGCTCACACTCCGGGTCATGGTGCTGGAGGGTGCCCAGCCCTGACACCAGGGTCATGTGAAGGGTGCCCTGAGCTCACACCCTGGTTCAAAGCACTGTATGGGTGCTTGCACTCACACCCCGGGTCATGGGACTGATGAGGTGCCCGGCCCTCACACCCCTGGCCATTGCACTGAAGCTTGCCCGGCCTCACACCCCTGGTCATGTACCTAAAGTGGTGCCCGGCCCTCACATCCTGGATTCATGGCACTGGAAGGGTGCCCGGCCTCACACCCCGGCCATGGTGCTGGAGGGGTGTCAGGCCCCCACACATACGGGTCATGACACTGAAGGGTGCCTGGCCCTCACACCCCAGGCCATGGTGCTGGAGGGGTGCCTGGCCCCTACACCCCGGGTCGTGTCACTGAAAGGGTGCCCGGCCCTCACATCCGGGTCATGGAGATGAAGGGTGCCGGACACACACCCCGATTCATGGCACTGAATGGGTGCCTGGCCCTCACACCCTTTGTCATGTCACTGAAGGGGTGCCCCGCCCTCACACCGAGGGTCATGGCACTGAAGGGGAGCCCGGCCCTCACACCGGGTCATGGTGCTAAGGGTGCCCGGCCCCACACACCTCGGTCATGTCACTAAAGGGGTGCCCGGCACTCACACCCCGGGTCATGTCACTGAATGGTGCCCGGCCCTCACACCCCGTCATGGCACTGATGAGGTGCCCGGCCCTCACACCCCTGGCCATGGCACTGAAGGTTTGCCTGGCCTTCTCACCCCTGGTCATGTACCTAAAGTGGTGACCGGCCCTCACACCGCAGGTCATAGCACTAAAGGGGTGCCTGACCTCACACCCTGGTCATGGTGTTGAGGGGTGCCCGGCCTTCACACCCGGGTCATGTCACTGAAAGGGAGCCCGGCCTCACACCCCGTCATGTGACTGAAAGGTGCCCAGCCTTCATACCCCGGGTCATGGTGCTGGAGGGTGCCCGCCCTCACACCCCGGTCATGTCATTGAATGTGCCCGGCCCTCACACCCCAGGTCATGTCACTGTAGGGTGCCTGGCCTCACACCCCGGGTCATGGCACTGAAGGGGTGCCTGGCCCTCACACCCCGGGTCATGGTGCTGGACGGGTGCCCGGCCTCACACCCAGGTCATGTCACTGATGGGGTGCCTAGCCTCACACCCCGGGTCATGGCACTGAATTGGTGCCTGGCCCTCACATCCCAGGTCATGGTGCTGAGGTGCCCGCCTCACACCCCGGACATGTCACTAAAGGGATGCCTGACCCTCACACCCCTGGTCACTGAAGGGTGCACGGCCATGACACCCGGGTCATGGACCTAAATGGGTGCCCAGCCCTCACAACCCGGGTCATGTCACTAGTGGTGCCCGGCCCTCACACCCGGGTCATAGCACTGATGAGGTGCCCGGCCCTCACACCCCTGGCCATGGCAGTGGCTTGCCCGGCCCTCACACCCTGGTCATGTACCTAAAGTAGTCCCCGGCCTCACACCCCGATTCATGGCACTGAAAGGGTGCCCGCCCTCACACCCCAAGTCATGGTGCTGGAGGGTGCCCAGCTCTCACACTCCGGGTCATGGCACTGAAGGTGCCTGGACCTCACACCCCGGGTCATGGTGGTGGAGGGTGCCCGGCCCTCACATACCGGGTCATGAGCTGAAGGGGTGCCCGGACATCACACCCCGATTCATGGCACTGAACAGGTGCCCAGCTCACACCTCGTGTCATGGCACTAAAGGTGCCTGGCCTCATACCCCGGGTCATGGTGTTGAGGGTGCCCGGCCTTCACACCCCGGGTCATGTCACTGAAAGGGAAGGGGTGCCTGGCCCACACCCCGGGTCATGTCACTAAAGGGGTGCCCGGCACTCACACCCGGGTCATGTCACTGAGTGCCCGGCCTCACACCCCGTGTCATGGCACTGATGAGGTGCCCGGCCTCACACCCCTGGCACTGAAGGTTTGCCCGGCCTTCTCACCCCTGGTCATGTACTCAAAGTGGTGACCGGCCCTCACACCCAGGTCATAGCACTAAAGGGGTGCCCGACCCTCATACCCCTGGTCATGGCACTGAAGGGGTGCCTGACCTCACACCCCGGGTCATGGTGGTGGAGGGTGCCCGGCCCTCACATACCGGGTCATGGATGAAGGGTGCCCGGACATCACACCCGATTCATGGCACTGAACGGTGCCCAGCTCACACCCGTGTCATGGCACTAAAGGGGTGCTCCACACCCCGGGTCATGTCACTGGAAAGGTGCCGGCCCTCACACCCCGGGTATGTCACTGAAGGAGTGCCCACCTCACACTCCGTGTCATGGCACTAAAGGGGTGCCCGGCCCTCATACCCCGGGTCATGGTGCTGGAGGGGTGCCCGGCCTCTCACACCCCGGGTCATGTCACTGAAGTGGTGCACGGCCCTCACACCCCGCGTCATGGCACTGATGAGGTGCCCGGCCCTCACACCCCTGGCCATGGCACTGAAGGTTTGCCCACCCTCTCACCCCTGGTCATGTACCCAACGTGGTGACCGGCCCTCACACCCAAGGTCATAGCACTAAAGGGTGCCCGGCCCTCATACCCCCTGGTCATGGTGCTGGAGGGGTGCCCGTCCTCTCACACCCGGGGTCATGTCACTGAAAGGGTGCTCGGCCCTCACACCCCGGGTCATGTGACTGAAGAGGTGCCCGGCCTTCATACCCCCGGGTCATGGTGCTGGAGGGGTGCCCGTCCTCACACCCCGGGTCATGTCATTGAATGGGTGCCCGGCCTCACACCCCGGTCATCAGGTGCCTGGCCTCACACCCCAGTCATGGCACTGAAGGGGTGCCTGGCCCTCACACCCCGGGTCATGGTGCTGGACGGGTGCCCGGCCTCACACCCCGGGTCATGTCACTGAAGGGGTGCCTGCCCTCACACCCGGGTCATGGCACTGAAGTGTGCCTGGCCCTCACACCCCGGGTCATGGTGCTGGGAGGTGTGCCCGCCCTTCACACCACGGGACATGTTACAAAAGGATGCCCGGCCCTCACACCCCTGGTCATGTCACTGAAGGGGTGCACGGCCATGACACCTCATGGACCTAGAGGTGCCCGGCCTCACAACCCGGGTCATGTCACTGAAGTGGTGCCCGGCCTCACACCCCGGATCATAGCACTGATGAGGTGCCCGGCCCTCACACCCCAGGCCATGGCAGTGAAGTTGCCCGGCCCTCACACCCCTGGTCATGTACCAAAGTAGTCCCCGGCCTTCACACCCCAATTCATGGCACTGAAAGGGTGCCCGGCCTCACACCCCAAGTCATGGTGCTGGAGGGGTGCCCAGCTCACACCCGGGTCATGGCACTAAGGCGCCTGGCCCTCACACCCCGGGTCAGGTGGAGGGATGCCCGGCCCTCACATACCGGGTCATGGAGCTGAAGGGGTGCCGGACATCACACCCGATTCATGGCACTGAACGGGTGCCCGTCCTAACACCCTTGGTCATGTCACTGAAGGGTGCCCACCTCACTCCGGGTCATGCATCTGAAAGGGTGCCCGGCCCTCACACCCCAAGTCATGGTGCTGGAGGGTGCCCAGCTCTCACACTCCAGGTCATGGCACTAGCATGCCTGGCCCTCACACCCCGGGTCATGGTGGTGGAGGGATGCCCACATACCGGTCATGGAGCTGAAGGGGTGCCGGACATCACACCCCGACCATGGCACTGAACGGGTGCCCTGTCCTAACACCTTGGTCATGTCACTGAAGGGGTGCCCAGCCCTCACCCCCGGGTCATGTCACTGAAAGGGTGCCCGGCCCTCACACCCCGGGTCATGTCACTGAAGGGGTGCCCAGCTCACACTCCGTGTCATGGCACTGGGTGCCCCTCCATACCCCGGTCATGGTGCTGAGGGGTGCCCGGCCTTCACACCCCGGGTCATGTCACAAGAGTGCCCGGCCCTCACACCCGGGTCATGTGACTGAAGTGCCCGGCTCATACCCGGGTCATGGTGCTGGAGGAGTGCCCGGCCCTCACACCCAGGTCATCATGTTGAATGAGGTGCCCGCCTCACACCCCGGGTCATGTCACTGAAGGGGTGCCCGGCCCTCACACCCCAGGTCATGGCACTGAAGGGGTGCCTGGCCCTCACACCCCGGGTCATGGTGCTGGACGGTGCCAGCCCACACCCCGGGTCGCTGGAGGGGTGCCCGCCCCACACCCCGGGTCATGTCACTGAAGGGGTGCCTGGCCCTACACCCCGGGTCATGGCACTAATGGTGCCTGGCCCTCACACCCCAGGTCATGGTGCTGGAGGGTGCCCGCCTTCACACCCCGGGACATGTCACAAGGGATGCCCGGCCTCACACCCCAGGTCATGTCACTGAGGTGCACGGCCATGACACCCGGGTCATGGCCTGGGGCAGCCCGGCCTCACAACCCGGGTCATGTCCCTGAAGTGGTGCCCGGCCCTCACACCCCGGGTCATAGCACTGATGAGGTGCCCGGCCTCACACCCCTGGCCATGGCAGTGAAGCTTGCCCGGCCTCACACCCCTGGTCATGTACCTAAAGTAGTCCCGGCCTTCACCCCCGATTCATGGCACTGAAAGGGTGCCCGGCCTCACACCCCAAGTCATGGTGCTGGAGGGTGCCCTCACACCGGGTCATGTGACTGAAGAGGTGCCCTGGCCTTCATACTCATGGTGCTGAGGGGTGCCGGCCCTCACATACTGGGTCATGGAGCTGAAGGGGTGCCCGGACATCACACCCGATTCATGGCACTGAACGGGTGCCCTGTCTACACCTTGGTCATGTAGGGGCGCCCAGCCATCACACCCCGGTTATGTCACTGAAAGGGTGCCCGCCCTCACACCCCGGGTCATGTCACTGAAGGGGTGCCCAGCTCACACTCCGTGTCATGGCCCTGAGGGGGACGGCCCTCACACCCCGGGTCATCGTGGTGAAGCGTGCCCAGAACACACCCCGGGTCATGTCACTGAAAGGGTGCCCGACCCTCACACCCTGGTCATGTCACTGAAGGGGTGCCCAGCCCTCACACCCCGGGTCATGGCACTAAAGGGGAGCCAGCCCTCACACCCCGGGTCATGGTGCTGAAGGGGTGCCCGGCCTCACACCCCGGGTCATGTCACTAAGAATGGCCCGGCACTCACACCCTGGGTCATGTCACTGAAGTGGTGCCCGGCCCTCACACCCCGGTCATAGCACTAAAGGGGATTGCCCAGCCCTCATACCCCGGGTCATGGTGCTCAGGGTGCCCGGCCTTCACATCCAGGGTCATGTCACTGTATGGGAGCCTGGCCCTCCACACCTTGGGTATGTCACTGAAGGTGCCCGGCCCTCACACCCCGGGTCATGGCACTCAAGGGGTGCGTGGCCTCACACCGGGTCATGGTGCTGGACGGGTGCCCGGCCCTCACACCCACGGTTCAGCACTGGGGGTGCCCGGCCTTCACACCCTGCTCACACAAGGGTGCGGGACCACACCCCTGCTCTCATGGCACTATGACACCGGCCTCACACCCGGGTCATGGTGCTGGAGGGTGCCCGGCCTTCACACCGGGTCATGTCAGTAAAGGTGCCGGCCCTCACACCCCGGGTCATGTCACTGAGGGGTGCCCGGCATTCACACCCGGGTCATGGACCTAAAGGGGTGCCTGGCCCTCACACCCTGTTCATGGGGTTGAAGTGGTTCCCGGCTCTACACCACAGGTCATGGTGCTGATGAGGTGCCCGACCTCACACCCCGAATCATGGCACTGAAATCGTGCCAGGGCCTCACACCTAGATTCATGGCACTGGAATTGAGCCCGGCCCTGACATCCAGGGTCATGGAGCTGAAGGGGTGCCCGACCTCACACACCGATTCATGGCGCTGAAGGGGTGCCCGACCTGACACCCCGGATCATGTGAAGGGGTGCCCGGCCCTCACACCCCGGTTCGCAGCACTGGGGTGCCTGGCCTCACCCCGGTTCATGACACTGAAGGGGTGCCCAGCCTCACACTCCGGGTCATGGTGCTGAGGGGTGCCTGGCCCTCACACCCCTGGTCATGGAGCCAAGGTGCCTGGCCCTACATCCCCAGTCATGGGGAACTGGTTCCCGGCCCTCACACCCAGGTCATGGACCTGAAAGGTGCCCGGCCCTCACACCACGGGTCATGGGTTGAAGCGGTTCCCGGCCTTCACACCCCAGGTCATGGTGCTGAGGGGTGCCCGGCCCTCACACCCCGGGTCATGTCACTGAAGGGTGCCTGGCCCTCACACCACGGGTCATGGGGTTGAGCGGTTCCCGGCCCTCCCACCACTGGTCATGGGGTTGAAGCGGTTCCCGGCCCTAACACCCAGGGTCATGAAGGGGCCCGGCCCTCCACCCCGGGGCATGGGGTTGAAGCGGTTCCCGGCCATCACACCCCGGGCCGTGCTGATGGGGTGCCCGGCCTCACACCCCGATTCTGGCACTGAAACGAGCCCGCCCTAACACTCTGGGTCATGGTGCTGAAGGGTGCCCGCCTCACACCCCTGATTCATTTCACTGAAGGGATGCCCGACCCTCACACAACGGGTCATGTGAAGGGGTGCCCGGCCCTCACACCCCGGTTCGCAGCACTGTAGGGGTGCTCGGCCCTCACACCCCGTTTCATGGCACTGAAAGGGTGTCCGGCAATCACACCCCGGTTCATGACACTGAAGGGGTGCCCGGCCCTCACACCCCGGGTCATGGAACTGAAGGGGTGAACGGCCCTCACACCCCGGGTCATGGTGCTGATGGGGTGCTCGGCCCTCATACCCCGGGTCATGGTCCTGGAGGGGTGCCCGGCCATCACATCCTGATTCATGGCACTGAAATCGAGCCCGGCCCTCATACCCCGGGTCATGGCACTGAAAAGGTGCCCGGCCCTCACACCCCATGTCATGTGAAGGGGTGCCCGTCCCTCACACTCCGGTTCATAGCTCTGTAGGGGTGCCCTGGCCTCACACCCCGTTTCATGGCACTAAAGGGGTGCCCAGCACTCACACCCCGGCTCATGGCACTGAAGGGGTGCCCGGCACTCACACTCCGGCTCATGGCACTGAAAGGGTGCCCGGCCCTCACACCCCGGGTTATGTCACTAAAGGGATTCCCGGCCCTCACACCCCGGGGCATGGGGTTGAAGCGGTTCCCGGCCATCACACCCCGGGTCATGGTGCTGATGGGGTGCCCGGCCCTCACACCCCGATTCATGGCACTGAATTCGAGCCCGGCCCTCACAGCCCGATTCTTTGCACTGAAATCGAGCCCGGCCCAGCACTATGGGTCATGGTGCTGAAAGTGTTTCCAGCCTCACACCCGACATTCATTTCACTGAAGGTGCCCGACCACACCTCGCACATGTGAAGGTGCCCTGCCCTCACACCCGGTTCGCGAGCACTGTAGGGGTGCCCGCCTCACACTTCGTTTCATGGCACTGAAAGGGTGCCCGGCCCTCACAACCCGGTTCATGACACTGAAAGGATGCCCGGCCCTCAAACCCCGGGTCATGGCACTGAAGGGGTGCACGGCCCTCACACCCCGGGTCAAGGACCTAAAGGGGTGCCCGGCCCTCACACCACGGGTCATGGGGTTGAAGCGGTTCCCAGCCATCACACCCCGGGTCATGGTGCTGGAGGGGTGCCCGGCAATCACACCCCGGGTCATGTCACTGAAGGGGTGCCCGGCCCGGCCCTCACACCCCAGGTCATGACACTGGAGGGGTGCCCGACCCTCACACCCTGATTCTTGGCACTGAAATCTAGCCCGGCCCTAACACTCTGGGTCATGGTGCTGAAGGGGTGCCCGGCCCTCACACCCCGATTCATTTCAATGAAGGGGTGCCTGACCCTCACACCCCGGGTCATGGTGGCTGAGGGTTCAGCCCTCACACCCCGGGTCATGGGGAGCGTTCCCGCCATCACACCCGGTCATGGTGCTGATGGGGTCCCGCCCTCACACCCGGATTCTGGTACTGAAATCGAGCCCGGCCCTAGCACTATGGGTCATGGTGCTGAAGGTGCCCGGCCCTCACACCCTGATTCATTTTAACTGGGGTGCCCACCACACCCGGGTCATGTGAATGGCCTCACACCGTCGTAACACTGTAGGGGTGCCCGGCCTCACACCCTGTTTCATGGCACTGAAGGGTGCTCAACCCGGGCCCCCACCCCGGTTCATGACACTGGGGTGCCTGCCTCACACCCCGGGTCATGGCACTGAAGGTGCCCAGCCTCACACCACGGGTCAGGGTTAGCGGTTCACGGCCCTCACACCCGGGTCAAGGTGCTGGAGGGGTGCCCGCCCTCACACCCCGGGTCATGTCACTGAAGGTGCCGGCCTCACACCCCAGGTCATGTCACTGAGCGGCCTCACACCCCGGGTCATGGCACTGAAGGTGCCTGGCCCTCACACCACGGGTCATGGTGCGGAAGGGGTGCCTGCCACACCCTGATTCATGGCAGTGAAAGGGTGCCCGGCCCTCACACCCCGGGTCATGGTGTCTGAGGGGTACCTGGCTCACCCAGGCCGGCCATCACACCCCGGGTCATGGTGCTGATGGGGTGCCCGGCCCACACCCTCACTCCTGCACTGAAATCGAGCCTGACGTAGCACTATGTTGGTGCTGAAAGTGTGCCAGGGCCTCACACCCTGATTCATTTCACTGAAAGGGTGCCCGACCCTCACAAACCTGCATGTGAAGGGGTGCCTAACCCCCGGTTTGCAGCACTGAAAGGGTGCCCGGCCCTCACACCCCGGTTCATGACGCTGAAAGGATGCCCGCCCTCACACCCCGGGTCATCACCGAAGGTGCACGGATCTCACACCCCGTCATGGACCTAAGGTGCCCGCCCTCACACCACGGGGGGCGTTCCCGGACCTCACACCCCGGGTCATGGTGCTGGAGGGTGCCCGGCCCTCACTCCCGGGTCATGTCACTGAAGGGTGCCCGGCCCTCACACCCCAAGTCATGTCACTGAGGGGTGCCCGGCCCTCACACCCCGGTTTGCAGCATTAGGGGTGCCCGGCCATCACACCCCGTTTCATGGCACTGAAAGGCTGCCCGGCCCCACACCCCGGTTCATGACACTGAAGGTGCCCAGCCCTCACACCCCAGGTCATGTCACGAAGGGTGCCCGGCCTCACACCCGGGGCATGGGGTTGCTCCCGCCATCACACCCCGGGTCATGGTGCTGATGGGGTGCCCTGCCTCACACACCCGATTCTTGGCACTGAAATCATGCCCGGCCCAACACTCTGGGTCAGGGGGTGCCCCCCCACAACCCACACAACCCCACCCCGCACTGTGGGTGCCCGCCCACACCCCTTCATGGAAGGGGTGCCTGCCCTCACACCCCGATTCATTTCACTGAAGGGTTCACCCTCACACAACGGGTCATGTGAAGGGGTGCCTGGCCTCACACCCTGTTTCGCAGCCCTGTAGGGGTGCCCGGCCTCACACCCTGTCTCATGGCACTGAAAGGGTGCCCGGCCCTCACACCCCGGTTCATGACACTGAAGGGGTGCCCGGCCCTCACACCCGGGTCATGGAACTGAAAGGGTGCCCGCCCTCACACCACGGGTCATGGGGTTGAAGCGCCCCGGCCCTCACACCCCCGTGTCAAGGTGCTGAGGGTGCCCGGCCCTACACCCCAGGCATGCCACTGAAGGGTGCCGGCCCTACACCCCAGGTCATGTCACTGGGGGTGCCCGCCCTCACACCCCGGGTCATGGTGCTGGAGGCGCCCGGCCTTCTCACCCCGGGTCATGTCACTAAGGTGCCCGGCCTCAAACCCAGGTCATGTTACTGAAGTGGTGCCGGCCCCACCCCAGGTCATGGTGCTGAGGTTCCTGGCCCTCACACCCCGGGTCGGGTTGAAGCGGTTCCCAGCCATCACACCCCGGGCTCATGGTGCTCATGGGGTGCCCGGCCCTCACACCCCGATTCTTGGCACTGAAATCGAGCCCGGCCCTAACACTCTGGGTCATGGTGCTGAAGGGTGCCCGGCCTCACACCCGGATTCATTTCACTGAAGGGGTGCCTGACCCTCACACCCCAGGTCATGTCACTGGAGGGTTCCTGCCTCACACCCCGATTCATGGCACTGAAAGGGTGCCCGGCCCTCACACCCCGGGTCATGGGGTTGAAGGTTTCCGGCCCTCACACCCCGGGTCATGGTGCTGATGGGGTTCCCGGCCCTCACACTCCGGGTCATGGTGCTGGAGGGGTGCCCGGCCCTCACACCCCGGGTCAGGTCACTAAAGGGGTGCCCGGCCCTCACACCCCGGGTCATGGGGTTGAAGGGTTTCCCGGCCTCACACCCCGGTCATGGTGCTGATGGGGTTCCCGGCCCTCACACTCGGGTCATGGTGCTGGAGGTGCCCGGCCCTCACACCCCATGTCATGTCACTGAAAGGGTGCCCGGCCCTCACACCCCGTGTCATGTCACTGAAGGTGCCCAGCTGTCACACTCCGGATCATGGCACTGAAGGGGTGCCTAGCCCTCACACCCCGGGTCATGGTAGTGAAGGGCTGCATGGCCCCTCACACCCCGGGTCATGGTGATGATGTGGGGTGCCAGGCCCTCATACCCCGGGTCATGGTGCTGGAGGGTGCCCGGCCCTCACACCGCGATTCATGGCACTGAAATCGAGCCCGGCCCTCATACCCCGGGTCATGGCACTGAAAAGGTGCCTGGCCCTCACACCCGTGTCATGTGAAGGGGTGCCGGCCTCACACTCCGGTTCATAGCTCTATAGGGGTGCCCTGCGCTCACACCCCATTTCATGGTACTAAAGGGGTGCCCAGCACTCCACCCCGGCCTGGCACTGAAGGGGTGCCCGGCCCTAAAGCCTGGTCATGTCACTGAAGAGGTGCCCGGGCCTCACACCCCTGTAATGGTGCTGAAGGGGTGCCCGCCCTCAAACCCCGGGCATGTCACAAAGGGGTTCCCGGCCCTCACACCCCGGTTCATGGCACTGAAGGGGTGCCCGTCCCTCAAATCCAGGTTTACATTGCACTGAAAGGGTGCCTGCCTCACACCCCGGGTCATGGCACTGAAGGGGTGCCCAGCCCTGACACCCAGGGTCATGTGAAGGGTGCCCGCACACACACCCTTTTCAAAGCACTGTATGGGTGCCCAGCACTCACACCACGTTTCATGGCACTTAAGGGTGCCCGTCCTCACAACCAGGTTTATGACACTGAAAGGGTGCCCGACCTCACACCCCAGGTCATGTCACTGAAGGGAAGCCCGCCCTCACACCCCGGGTCATGGCACTGAAGGGGTGCCCGGCCGTCACACCCCGTTCATGACAAGGAAGGTCCGCTCTCACACTCGGTCTTGGTGCTGGAGGGCCCCGCCCTCACACCCGGGTCATGTCACTAAAGGGTGCCCGGACCTCACACCCCGTGTCATGTCACTTAAGGGGTGCACGGTCCTCACACCCAGGGTCATGGACCAAAAGGGTGCCCAGCAATCACACCCCGGGTCATGGGATTTAAGCGTTTCCCGGTCCTCACACCACGGGTCATGGAGCTGAAGGGGTGCCCGGTCATCACACCCCGATTCATGGCACTAAAAGGTGCCCGGCCCTAACACCCCGGGTCATGGAGCTGAAGGGGTGCCCGGGCCTCACACCACGATTTCATGGCATCAAAGGGTTCCCGGCCCTCACACCCCGCTCATGGCACTAAGGTGCCGCTCTAAACCCTCATGTCACTGAAGAGGTGCCCGGACCTCACCCCGGGTCATGGCACTGAAGCGGTGCCCGGCCGTCACACCCCTGGCCATGGCACTGAAGGTATGCCGACCTCACACCCCTGGTCATAGAGCTAAACGAGTGCCCGGCCCTCACCCCCGGATCATGGGCTGAAGGGGTGCCCAGCCCTCACACACCGGGTCATGGCACTGAAGGAGTGACCAGCCCTCACACCCCGGGTCATGGCACTGAAAGGGTTCCCGGCCCTCACACCACGGGTCATGGTGCTGGAGGGTGCCCGGCCCTCACACCCCGGTTCATGGACCTAAAGGTGCCCGGCCCTCACACCACGGGTCATGGGGTTGAAGCGGTTCCCGCCTCACACCCCGGTCATGGTGCTGGAGGGTGCCGGCCCCTCACACCCCGGGTCATGTCACTGAAGGGTGCCCGCCCTCACACCCTAGGATATGTCACAGGAGGTGCCCAACCTCACCCCTGATCCTTGGCACTGAAATCGAGCCCGGCCCTAACACTCTTGGTCATGGTGCTGAAGGGGTGCACGCCCTCACATCCCGAATCATTTCACTGAAAGGGTGCCTGACCTCACACCCCGGGTCATGTGAACGGGTGCCCGGCCCTCACACCCTGGTTTGCAGCATTGGGGTGCCCGGCCCTCACACCCTGTTTCATGGCACTGAAAGGGTGCCCGGCCCTCACCTCCGGTTCATGACATTGAAGGTGCCCGGCCCCACACCCCGGTCATGGCACTGAAAGGGTGTCGGCCCTCACACCACGGGTCATGGGGTTGAAGCAGTTCCCAGCCCCTACACCACGGGTCATGGTGCTGGAGGGTGCCCGGCCCTCACCCGGGTCATGTCACTGAGGTGCCCGGCCCTCACCCCAGGTCATGTCACTGAGGGTGCCCGGCCCTCACACCCCGGGTCATGGCACTGAAGGGTGCCTGGCCCTCACACCCGGGTCATGGTGCTGAAGGGGTGCAGCACACACCCCGATTCACTGGCACTGAAAGGGTGCTCGGCCCTCACACCCGGGTAATGTCACTAAAAGGATGCCCAGCCCTCACACCCGGGGCATGTGAAGAGGTTCAGCCATCACACCCCGGGTCATGGTGCTGATGGGCCGCACCTCCACCCCGTTCTTGGCACTGATATCGGCCCGGCCCTAGCACTATGGGTCATGGTGCTGAAAGGTGCCGGGCCTCACACCCTGATTCATTTCACTGAAAGGGTGCCCGACCCTCACACCCGGGTCATGTGAAGGGGTGCCCGGCCTCACGGTTCGCAGCACTGATAGGGTGCCCGGCCTCACACCCCGGTTCATGACGCTGAACTGATGCCCGGCCCTCACACCCGGGGTCCATGGCACTGAAGGGGTGCACAGCCCTCACACCCCGGGTCATGGACCTAAAGGTGCCAGCCCCTCACACCACGGGTCATGGGGTTGAAGCGGTTTCCAGCCCTCACACCCCGGGTCATGGTGCTGGAGGGTGCCAGCCCTCACTTCCCGGGTCATGTCACTGAAGGGGTGCCAGCCCTCACACCCCAGGTCATGTCACTGGAGGGTGCCAGCCCTCACACCCCGGGTCATGGTGCGCGTGCCCGGCCTTCTCCCCAGGTCAAGCACTCAAAGGTGCCAGCCACACCCAATGTCATGTCATTGAAGTGGTGCCCGGCCTCCACACCCGGGTCATGTCACTGAAGGGTGCCCGGCCTCATTCCCCGGCTGATAGCACTGAAGGGGTGCGACCCTCACCTACCCCGAGTCATGGTGCTGGAGGTGCGGCCTCACACCCCAGTTGCAGCACTGAAAACGTGCCGGCCCTCACACCCCGTGTCATGTGAAGGTGCCAGCCTCACACCCGGTTCATAGCTCTGTAGGGGTGCCCGGCACTACACCCCATTTCATGGCACTAAGGGGTGCCCGGCCCTCACACCCGGCTCATGGCACTGAAGGGGTGCCCGGCCCTCACACCTCGGGTCATGGCATTGAAGCGGTGCCAGCTGTCACACCCCGGGCCATGGTGCTGGAGGGTGTCCCGCCTGACACCCCGGTTCTTGACATTGAGGATGCCCGTCCCTTAGACACGGGCCATGGTGCTGGAGGGGTGCCCGGCCTCACCCCCGTCGCCAGAGCTGGGTGCCCGGCCATCACACCCCGAATCATGGCACTGAACGGGTGCCCGGCCCTCCACCCTGGATCATGGCACTGAAAAGGTGCCCGGCCCTCACACGCCGTGTCATGTGAAAGGGCGTCCGCCTCACACCCCGGTTCATAGCTCTCTTAGGGTGCCGGCCCACACCGTATCCATGGCACTGAAGGGGTGCCCGGACCTCACACCCCGGCTAATGGCACTGAAGGGGTGCCTGGCACTGACGCCCCAGGTCATGTCACTGAATGGGTGCCGGCCTTCTCACCCCAGGTCATGGCACTGAAGCAGTGCCCGGCCGTCACACCCCTGGTCATGGCACTGAAGTATGCGGCCCTCAGAACCTGGTTATAGAACTAAACGGGTGGCCGACCCTCACCTCGGGTCATGGGGCTGAAGAGGTGCCCGGCCTTCACACCTCGGGTATGGCACTGAAGGGGTGACCAGGCCTCACACCCCGGGTCATGGCACTGAAAAGGTGCCGGCCCACACGCAGGTCATGTGTTGAAGGTGCCTTGCCCCTCACCCCAGTCTCCTTAGCATAAGGGTGCCCGGCCCTCACACCCGGTTCCTGGCACTGAAGGAGTGACCGGCCCTCAAACCTCAGGTCATAGCACTGAAGGGTGCCGGCCCTCACACCCCAGGTCATGTGAAGGGGTGCCGGCCCCTCACCCCGGTTCACAGCACTGTAGGGGTTGCCGGCCTTCACACCCAATTTCATGGCACTGAAATAGTGCCCGGCACTCCTCCCAGGTCATGTCACTGAAGGTGCAGCACTCACACCCCGGGTCATAAACCTAAATGGGTGCCAGCCCTCACTATCCGGGTCATGGGGTTAAGCAGTTCAGTCCCTCTCCCACACCACGGGTCATGGAGCTGAAGGGCTGCCCGGCCATCACACCCCGATTCATGGCACTGAAAGGGTGCAGCCCTCACACCCGTGTCATGAGAGGGGTGCGCGGCCCTCACACCCCGGTTCATAGCTCTGTAGGGGTCCCCGGCCTCACACCACTTTTCATGGCACTAGAGGGGTGCCCAGCCCTCCCCGGGCCATGGTGCTGGAGGGTGTCGGCCTGACACAGTTCTTGACACTAAAGTGCCCGTCCCTTAGACCCTGGTCCATGGTGCTGGAGGGTGCCGGGCCATGAACGTGGTGCTGGAGGTGCCCGGCCCCACATACCCCGTCATGGAGCTGAAGGGGTGCCAGCCATCCCCCGAATCATGGCACTGAACAGTGCCGGCCTACACCCTGGATCATGGCACTGAAAGGTGCCCGGCCCTCACCGCCGTGTCATGTGAAGGGCGTCCGGCCTCACACCCCGGTTCATAGCTCTGTTGGGGTGCCCGGCCTACCACACCGTTTCATGGCACTGAAGGGGTGCCCGGACCTCCACCCCGGCTAATGGCACTGAAGGGGTGCCTGGCACTGACGCTGGTCATGTCACTGAAGGGTGCCCAGCCCTCACCCGGGTCATGGCACTGAGAGCAGTGCCCAGCCGTCACACCCCTGGCGCCATGGCACTGCTTGCAGCCCTCACAGACCTGGTTATAGACCTAAACGGGTGGCCGACCCTCACACCCCGGGTCATGGGGCTGAAGGGTGCCCGGCCTTCACACCTCAGGTATGGCACTGAAGGAGTAACCGGGCTCCACGGGTCATGGCACTGAAAAGGGTGCCCGGCCCCACACACCCAGTATCATGTCATTGAAGTGGTGCAGCCCTCACCCCGGTTCATAGCTCTCTTGGGGTGCCCGGCCTTCACACACCGTATCATGGCACTGAAGGGGTGCCGGACCTCACACCCCAGCTAATAGCACTGAAGGGGTGCCTGGCACCTAACGCCCCGGGTCATGTCACTGAATGGGTGCCCGGCCTTCTCACCCCGGGTCATGGCACTGAAGCAGTGCCCGGCCGTCACACCCCTGGTCATGGCACTGAAGGTATGCCCGGCCCTCACAGACCTGGTTATGAACTAAACGGGTGGCCGACCCTCACACCTCAGGTCATGGGGCTGAAGGGTGCCGGCCTTCACACCTCAGGTATGGCACCTGGAAGGTGACCAGGCCTCACCCAGGTCATGGCACTGAAAGGTGCCCAGCCCCACACACGCCGGTCATGTCATTGAAGGTGCCTTGCCCTCACACCCGGGTCCATAGCATAAAAAGGGTGCAGCCCTCACCCGATTCCTGGCACTGAAGGAGTGACCGGCCCTCAAACCTCAGGTCATAGCACTGAAGGGGTGCAGCCTTCCCTCCCTGCCAGGTCATGTGAAGGGGTGCCGGCCCTCACACCCCGGTTCACAGCACTGGAAGGGTTGGCCTTCCACACCCATTTCACTTCTCAAATAGTGCCCGGCACTCCCCCCAGGTCATGTCACTGAAGGGGTGCACGGCACTCCTCACACCCGGGTCATAAACCTAAATGGGTGCCCGGCCCTCACTATCCGGGTCATGGGGTTGAAGCAGTTCAGTCCTCACACCACGGGTCATGGAGCTGAAGGGCTGCCCGGCCATCACACCCCGATTCATGGCACTGAAAGGGTGCCAGCCCTCACACCCGTGTCATGTGAAGGGTCATGACCCCCACCCCGGTTCATAGCTCTGTGGGGTCCCGGCCCTCACACCACTTTCCCATGGCACTAGAGGTGCCCGGCCCTCACACCCGGGCCATGGTGCTGGAGGTGTCGGCCCTGACACCCCGGTTCTTGGCTAAGGATGCCCGTCCCTTAGACCCTGGTCCATGGTGCTGGAGGGGTGCCCGGGCCTGACACCCCGGGCAATGGTGCTGGAGGGTGCCAGCCTCACATACCCCGTCATGGAGCTGAAGGGGTGCCCGGCCATCACACCCCCGAATCATGGCACTGAACGGTGCCAGGCCTCACCCCTGGATCATGGCACTGAAAAGGTGCCAGCCCTCACACGCCGTGTCATGTGAAGGGCGTCCAGCCCTCACACCCCGGTTCATAGCTCTGTTAGGGGTGCCGGCCTTCACACACCGTTTCATGGCACTGAAGGTGCCGGACCTCACACCCGGCTAATGGCACTGAAGGGGTGCCTGGCACTGACTGCCCCGGGTCATGTCACTGAAGGTGCCCGGCCCTCTCACCCCGGGTCATAGCACTGAAGCAGTGCCCGGCACATCACCCCTGGCCATGGCACTGAAGGTATGCCCGGCCCTCAAGACCTGGTTATAGACCTAAACGGGTGGCCAACCCTCACACCCCCGGGTCATGGGGCTGAAGGGTGCCCGGCCTTCACACCTCGGGTATGGCACTGAAGGAGTAACCGGCTCACACCCCAGGTCATAGCACTGAAAGGGTGCCCGGCCCACACACCCAGTGTCATGTCATTAATGGTGCCCGGCCCTCCACCCCGGTCATGTCACTGAAAGGGTGCCGGCCCTCACTCCCCGGCTGATAGCACTGAAGGGGTGCCCGGCCCTCATACCCGGGTCATGGTGCTGGAGGGTGCCCGGCCCTCACACCCCGATTCATGGCACTGAAATCCAGGCCAGCCCCCACCCCCAGGTAATGGCATAAGAGTACCCGGCCTACACGTGTCATGTGAAGGGGTGCCCAGCCCTCCCCCAGTTCTAGCTCTGTAGGGGTGCCCGGCCTCACACCCCGTTTCCTTGGCACTAGAGGTGCCCGCCTCACACCCCGGCTCCATGGCACTGAAGGGCTCTGCCCTGACGCCTCCGGGTCATGTCACTGAAGAGTGCCAGCCTCACCCCGGGTCGGCGCAGAAGGGTGCCCGGGCCTCACACCCGGGCCATGGTGCTGGAGGGGTGCCCGGCCCTCACACCCCAGGTTCATGGAACTGAAGGGGTCCCAGCCCTCACACACACCCAGGTCATGGTGCTGAAGGGGTGCCGGCCCTCACACCCAGGGTCATGGTGCTGAAAAGTGCCAAGACCTCACACGGTTCATGTCACTAAGGGTGCCAGGCCCTCACACTCCAGGTCATGTGACTGAAGGGGTGCCAGGCCTGAAATCCCGGGTCATGGCACTGATGAGGTGCCAGCCCTCACACCAGTGGCCATGGCACTGAAGGTTGCCAGCCCTCATTCCAGGTCATGTACCTAAAGTGGTGCCCGGCCCTACAGCCCGATTTATAGCACTGAAAGGGTGCCCGGCCTCACACCCCGACTCATGGCACTGAAGGGTGCCCGGCCTCACCCGTAGTCATGGCACTGAAGCGGTGCCCGGCGTCACACCCAGGCCAGCCATAGTGCTGAAGGGGTGCCCAGTCTCACACCTGGGCTATGGTGCTGGAGGGTGCAGCCCATCACACCCTGGGTCATGGCACTGAAAGGTGCCAGGCCCTCACACCCGTGTCATGTGAAGGGTTCGCGGCCCTCACACCCGGTTCATAGCTCTGTAGGGGTGCCCGGCCCTCCCTCTTTCATGTCACTGAAGGGGTGCCCGGCCCTCACACCCGGTCATGGCACTGAAGCGGTGCCCGGCCCTGACACCCCTGGTCGTCACTGAAGGGGTGCCCGGCCCTCACCCGGGTCATGGACCTAAGCAGGTGCCCGGCCCTCACACTGTCATGGCCTGAACAGGTGCCGGCCCTCACACCCCGTCATGGGACTGAAGGGGTGCCCGGCCCTCACACCCGGGTCATGGCACTGAAGGGGTGCCCAGCCCTCACCCGGGTCATGGCACTGAAAGGTGCGGCCCACACACCCAGTGTCATGTCATTGAAGTGGTGGCCGGCCCTCACACCCCGGGTCATATCACTGAAAGGGTGCCCGCCCTCACTCCCCGGGTGATAGCACTGAAGGGGTGCCCGGCCCTCATACCCCGGGTCATGGTGCTGAGGGGTGCCCGGCCCTCACACCCCGAATATCATGGCACTGAAATCGAGCC
>NW_024727327.1:0-19606 GCF_018991925.1 Homarus americanus
CACGAGGATCCATATATATTTCATTAGCCCAATAAAGCACGCGGACTTCTACATATAATCAAAGCCTCACCCCACCAGGATTTGAAGCCACGATCTTATAATTGTGACCTGGGAACGCTACCTCTGGGCCACCAGGACAATAAAAGCAGTCCTAGACTCTCCTATATTTCACACAAAGCCTGTTCAACGAGCTTATAGCGCCATGAACCTCTAATAGGGACCACCAGTGCCGCCTAGCTGATCAGAGGAACGTTTTACCAAATCCGGCTTCGAAACACGAGGACCCATATATATTTCATTAACCCAATAAAGCACGCAGACTTCTACATATAATCAACACCTCAATCCACCAGGATTCGAACCCACGATCTTATAATTGTGACCGAGGAACGCTACCTATGGGCCACCAGGACAATAAAAGCAGTCCTAGACTCTGCTATATTTCACACAAAGCCTGTTCAACGAGCTTATGACGCTGTGAACCCCTAATGGGGACCATCCGTGCCACTTAGGTGATCAGAGCAACGTTTTACCAAATCCGGCTTCGAAACATGAGGATCCATATATATTTCATTAGCCCAATAAAGCAAGCGGACTTCTACATATAATCAACACCTCACCCCACCAGGATTCGAACCCACAATCTTATAATTGTGACCGAGGAACGCTACCTATGGGCCACCAGGACACTATAAGAAGTCCTAGACTCCGTTATATTTCACACAAAGCCTGTTCAAAGAGCTTATGGCACCGTGAACCACTATAGGGGACCACCCGTGCCGCTTAGGTGATCAGAGCAACGTTTTACCAAATCCGGCTTGGAAACACGAGGATCCATATAAATTTCATTAGCCCAATTAAGAACGCGGACTTCTACATATAATACGCCTCACCCCACCAGGATTTGAACCCACGATCTTATAATTGTGACCGGGGAACGCTACCTCTGGGCCACCAGGATAATAAAAGCAGTCCTAGACTCTGCTATATTTCACACAAAGCCTGCTCAACGAGCTTATGGCGCCGTGAACCTCTAATGGGGACAACCCATGCCGCTTAGGTGATCAGGCAACGTTTACCGCATGCATTTCAAAACACGAGGATCCATATATATTTCATTAGCCCAATAAAGCACGCGGACTTCTACATATAATCAATACCTCACCCCACCAGGATTCGAACCCACGATCTTCTAATTATGACCAGGGATCGCTACCTCTGGGCCACCAGGACACTATAAGCAGTCCTAGACTCTGTTATATTTCACACAAAGCCTGTTCAACGAGCTTATGGCACCGTGAACCACTATAGGTGACCACCCCTGCCGCTTGGGTGATTAGAGCAAAGTTTTACCAATCCGGCTTCGAAACACGAGGATCCATATATATTTCATTAGCTCAATTAAGCACGCGGACTTCTACAGATAATCAAAACCTCATTCCACCAGGATTCGAACCCACGATCTTATAACTGTGACCGAGGAACGCTACCTATGGGCCACCAGGACACTATAAGCAGTCCTAGAGTCTGTTATATTTAACACAAAGCCTGTTCAACGAGCTTATGGCACCGTGAACCACTATAGGTGACCACCCGTGCCGCTTAGGTGATCAGGACAACGTTTTACCAAATCCGGCTTGGAAACACGAGGATCCATATATATTTCATTAGCCCAATAAAGCACGCGGAATTCTACATATAATCAAGAACCTCACCCCACCAGGATTTGAACCCACGATCTTATAATTGTGACCGAGGAAAGCTACCTCTGGGCCACCAGGACAATAAAAGCAGTCCTAGACTCTGCTATATTTCACACAAAGCCTGTTTAACGAGCTTATGGCGCCGTGAACCTCTAATGGGGAACATCCATGCCGCTTAGGTGATCAGAGCAACGTTTTACCAAATGCGGCTTCGAAACACGAGGATCCATATATATTTCATTAGCCCAATAAAGCACGAGGACTTCTACATATAATCAACACCTCACCCCACCAGGATTTGAACCCACGATCTTATAATTTTGACCGGGGAACGCTAACTCTGGGCCACCAGGACAATAAAAGCACTCCTAGACTCTGCAATATTTCACACAAAGCCTGTTCAACGAGATTATGGAGCTGTGAACCACTATAGGGAACCACCCGTGTCGCTTAGGTGATCAGAGCAATGTTTTACCCAATCCGGCCTTGAAACACGAGGATCCATATATATTTCATTCCCAATAAAGCATGCGGACTTCTACATATAATCAACACCTCAGCCCACCAGGATTCAAACCCATGATCTTATAATTGTGACCGGGGAACGCTACCTCTGGGCCACCAGGATAATAAAAGCAGTCCTAGACTCTACTATATATCAAACAAAGCCTATTCAACGACCTTATGTCGCCATGAACCTCTAATAGGGACCACCCGTGCCGCTTAGCTGATCAGAGCAACGTTTTACCAAATCCGGATTGGAAACACGAGGATCCATATATATTTCATTAGCCCAATAAAGCACGTGGACTTCTACATATAATCAATGCCTCACCCCACCAGGATTTTGAAGCCACGATCTTATAATTGTGACCGGGGAACGCTACCTCTGGGCCACCAGGACAATAAAAGCAGTCCTAGACTGTCCTATATTTCACACAAAGCCTGTTCAACGAGCTTATAGCGCCGTGAACCTCTAATGGGAACCATCCGTGCCGCTTAGGTGATCAGGCATTTTACCGTCAGCTTGGAAACACGAGGATCATATATATTTCATTAGCCCAAAAAACCTGTAGGACTTCTACATATAATCCAACGCCTCACCCCACCAGGATTTGAACCCATGATCTTATAATTGTGACCGGGGAACGCTACCTCTGGGCCACCAGGATAATAAAAGCAGTCCTAGACTCTGCTATATTTCACACAACGCCTGTTCAACGAGCTAATGGCGCCGTGAACCTCTCATGGGGACCACCCGTGCCGCTTAGGTGATAAGAGCAACGTTTTACCAAATCCGGCTTGGAAACACGAGGATCCATATATATTTCATTAGCCCAATAAAGCATGCGGACTTCTACATATAATCAACGCCTCACCCCACCAGAATTTGAACCCATGATCTTATAATTGTGACCGGGGAACGCTACCTCTGGGCCACCAGGATAATAAAAGCAGTCCTAGACTCTGCTATATTTCACACAAAGCCTGTTCAACGAGCTTATGGCGCCGTGAACCTCTCATGGGTACCACCCGTGCCGCTTAGGTGAACAGAGCAACGTTTTACCAAATGCAGCTTCGAAACACGAGGATCCATATATATTTCATTAGCCCAATTAAGCACGCGTACTTCTACATATAAACAACACCTCACCCCACCAGGAATTGAACCCACGATCTTATAATTGTGACCGGGGAACGCTACCTCTGGGCCACCAGGACAATAAAAGCAGTCCTAGACTCTGCTATATTTCACATTAAGCCTGTTCAACGAGCTTATGGCGCCGTGAACCTCTAATGGGGACAACCCATGCCGCTTAGGTGATCAGAGCAACGTTTTACCACATGCGGCATCAAAACACGAGGATCCATATATATTTCATTAGCCCAATTAAGCACGCGGACTTCTACAGATAATCAACACCTCATCCCACCAGGATTCGAACCCACGATCTTATAACTGTGACCGAGGAACGCTACCTATGGGCCACCAGGACACTATAAGCAGTCCTAGAGTCTGTTATATTTCACACAAAGCCTGTTCAACGAGCTTATGGCACCGTGAACCACTATAGGTGACCACACGTGCCGCTTAGGTGATCAGGACAACGTTTTACCAAAACCGGCTTGGAAACACGAGGATCCATATATATTTCATTAGCCCAATAAAGCACGCGGAATTCTACATATAATCAAGAACCTCACCCCACCAGGATTTGAACCCACGATCTTATAATTGTGACCGGGGAAAGCTACCTCTGGGCCACCAGGACAATAAAATCAGTCCTAGACTCTGCTATATTTCACACAAATCCTGTTTAACGAGCTAATGGCGCAGTGAGCCTCTAATGGGGACCACCCGTGCCGCTTAGATGATCAGAGCAACGTTTTATCAAATGCGGCTTCAAAACACGAGGATCCATATATATTTCATTAGCCCAATAAAGCACGCGGACTTCTACATATAATGAACGCCTCACCCCACCAGGATTTGAAGCCACGATCTTATAATTTTGACCTGGGAACGCTACGTCTGGGCCACCAGGACAATAAAATCAGTCCTAGACACTGCTATATTTCACACAAAGCCTGTTCAACGAGCTTATGGCGCCGTGAACCTCTCATTGGGATCACCCGTGCCGCTTAGGTGATCAGAGCAACGTTTTACCAAATGCGGCTTGCAAATACGAGGATCCATATATATTTCATTAGCCCAATAAAGCACGCGGACTTCTTCATATAATCAACACCTCACCTCACCAGGATTCGAACCCACGATCTTCTAATTGTGACCGGGGAACGCTACCTCTGGGCCACCAGGAAAATAAAAGCAGTCCTAGACTCTGCTATATTTCACACAAAGCCTGTTCATTGAGCTTATGGCACCGTGAATCTCTAATGGGGACCACCCGTGCCGCTTAGGTGATCAGAGCAACGTTTTACCAAATGCAGCTTCGAAACACGAGGATCCATATATATTTCATTAGCCCAATAAAGCACGCGTACTTCTACATATAAACAACACCTCACCCCACCAGGATTTGAACCCACGATCTTATAATTGTGACCGGGGAACGCTACCTCTGGGCCACCAGGAAAATAAAAGCAGTCCTAAACTCTGCTATATTTCACATTAAGCCTGTTCAACGAGCTTATGGCGCCGTGAACCTCTAATGGGGACAACCCATGCCGCTTAGGTGATCAGAGCAACGTTTTACCACCTGCGGCTTCAAAACACGAGGATCCATATATATTTCATTAGCCCAATAAAGCACGCGGACTTCTACATATAATCAATACCTCACCCCACCAGGATTCGAACCCACGATCTTCTAATTGTGACCGGGGAACGCTACCTCTGGGCCACCAGGACAATAAAAGCAGTCCTAGACTCTGCTATATTTCACACAAAGCCTGGTCAACGAGCTTATGGCGCTGTGAACCTCTAATGGGGACCATCCGTGCTGCTTAGGTGATCAGAGCAACGTTTTACCAAATCCGGCTTCGAAACACGAGGATCCATATATATTTCATTAGCCCAATTAAGCACGCGGACTTCTACATATAATCAACACCTCATCCCACCAGGATTCGAACCCACGATCTTATAAATGTTACCGAGGAACGCTACCTATGGGCCACCAGGACACTATAAGCAGTCCTAGAGTCTGTTATATTTCACACAAAGCCTGTTCAACGAGCTTATGGCACCGTGAACCACTATAGGTGACCACCCGTGCCGCTTAGGTGATCAGGACAACGTTTTACCAAATCCGGCTTGGAAACACGAGGATCCATATATATTTCATTAGCCCAATAAGGCACGCGGAATTCTACATATAATCAACACCTCACCCCACCAGGATTTGAACCCACGATCTTATAATTGTGACCGGGGAAAGCTACCTCTGGGCCACCAGGACAATAAAAGCAGTCCTAGACTCTGCTATATTTCACACAAAGCATGTTTAACGAGCTAATGGCGCCGTGAACCTCTAATGGGGACCACCCGTGCCGCTTAGATGATCAGAGCAACGTTTTACCAAATGCGGCTTCGAAACACGAGGATCCATATATGTTTCATTAGCCCAATAAGGCACGCGGACTTCAACATATAATCAACACCTCACCCCACCAGGATTTGAACCCACGAACTTGTAATTGCGACTGGGGAACGCTACCTGTGGGCCACCAGGACAATAAAAGCAGTCCTAGACCCTGCTATATTTCACACAAAGCCTGTTTAACGAGCTTATGGCGCCGTGAACCTCTAATGGGGACCACCCATGCCGCTTAGGTGATCAGAGCAACGTTTTACCAAATGCGGCTTCGAAACACGAGGATCCATATATATTTCATTAGCCCAATAAAGCACGAGGACTTCTACATATAATCAACACCTCACCTAACCAGGATTCAAACCAATGATCTTATAATTGTGACCTAGGTATGCTACCTCTGGGCCATCAGGACAATAAAAGCAGTTCTAGACTCTACTATATTTCACACAAAGCCTGTTCAACGAGCTTATGTCGCCGTGAACCTCTCATGGGGACCACCTGTGCCGCTTAGGTGATCAGAGCAACGTTTTACCAAATGCGGCTTCGAAACACGAGGATCCATATATATTTCATTAGCCCAATAAAGCACGCGGACTTCTACATATAATCAACGCCTCACCCCACCAGGATTTGAACCCACGATCTTATAATTGTGACCGGGGAACGCTACCTCTGGGCCATCAGGATAATAAAAGCAGTCCTAGACTCTGCTATATTTCACACAAAGCCTGTTCAACGAGCTTATGGCGCCGTGAACCTTTCATGGGCACCACCCGTGCCGCTTATTGATCAGAGCAACGTTTTACCAAATGCGGCTTCGAAACACGAGGATCCATATATATTTCATTAGCCCAATAAAGCACGCGGACTTCTACATATAATCAACATCTCACCCCACCAGGATTTAAACCCACGATCTTATAATTGTGACCGGGGAACGCTACCTCTGGGCCACCAGGATAATAAAAGCAGTCCTAGACTCTGCTATATTTCACACAAAGCCTGTTCAACGAGCTTATGGCGCCGTGAACCTCAAATGGGGACCACCCGTGCCGCTTAGGTGATCAGAGCAACGTTTTACCAAATGCGGCTTCAAAACACGAGGATCCATATATATTTCATTAGCCCAATAAAGCACGCAGACTTCTATATATAATCAACACCTCACCCCACCAGGATTTGAACCCACGATCTTCTAATTGTGACCGGGGAACGCTACCTCTGGGCCACCAGGACAATAAAAGCAGTCCTAGACTCTGCTATATTTCACACAAAGCCTGTTCAATGAGCTTATGGCACCGTGAATCTCTAATGGGGACAACCCATGCCGCTTAGGTGATCAGAGCAACGTTTTACCACATGCGGCTTCAAAACACGAGGATCCATATATATTTCATTAGCCCAATAAAGCACGCGGACTTCTACATATAATCAATACCTCACCCCACCAGGATTCGAACCCACGATCTTATAACTGTGACCGTGGAACGCTACCTATGGGCCACCAGGACACTATAAGCAGTCCTAGACTCTGCTATATTTCACACAAAGCCTGTTCAACGAGCTTATGGCACCGTGAACCACTATAGGTGACCACCCGTGCCGCTTAGGTGATCAGGACAACGTTTTACCAAATCCGGCTTGGAAACAGGTGGATCCATATATATATCATTAGCCCAATAAAGCACGCGGAATTCTACATATAATCAACGCCTCACCCCACCAGGATTTGAAGCCACGATCTTATAATTGTGACCTGGGTATGCTACCTCTGGGCCACCAGGACAATAAAAGCAGTCCTAGACTCTACTATATATCAAACAAAGCCTGTTCAACGACCTTATGGCGCCATGAACCTCTAATAGGGACCACCAGTGCCGCCTAGCTGATCAGAGCAACGTTTTACCAAATCCGGCTTGGAAACACGAGGATCCATATATATTTCATTAGCCCAATAAAGCACGCGGACTTCTACATATAATCAACGCCTCACCCCACCAGGATTTGAAGCCACGATCTTATAATTGTGACCTGGGAACGCTACCTCTGGGCCACCAGGACAATAAAAGCAGTCCTAGACTCTCCTATATTTCACACAAAGCCTGTTCAACGAGCTTATAGCGCCATGAACCTCTAATAGGGACCACCAGTGCCGCCTAGCTGATCAGAGCAACGTTTTACCAAATCCGGCTTCGAAACACGAGGACCCATATATATTTCCTTAACCCAATAAAGCACGCAGACTTCTACATATAATCAACACCTCACTCCACCAGGATTCGAACCCACGATCTTATAATTGTGACCGAGGAACGCTACCTATGGGCCACCAGGACAATAAAAGCAGTCCTAGACTCTGCTATATTTCACACAAAGCCTGTTCAACGAGCTTATGACGCTGTGAACCTCTAATGGGGACCATCCGTGCCGCTTAGGTGATCAGAGCAACGTTTTACCAAATCCGGCTTCGAAACATGAGGATCCATATATATTTCATTAGCCCAATAAAGCAAGCGGACTTCTACATATAATCAACACCTCACCCCACCAGGATTCGAACCCACGATCTTATAATTGTGACCGAGGAACGCTACCTATGGGCCACCAGGACACTAAAAGAAGTCCTAGACTCCGTTATATTTCACACAAAGCCTGTTCAAAGAGCTTATGGCACCGTGAACCACTATAGGGGACCACCCGTGCCGCTTAGGTGATCAGAGCAACGTTTTACCAAATCCGGCTTGGAAACACGAGGATCCATATATATTTCATTAGCCCAATTAAGAACGCGGACTTCTACATATAATCAACGCCTCACCCCACCAGGATTTGAACCCACGATCTTATAATTGTGACCGGGGAACGCTACCTCTGGGCCACCAGGAAAATAAAAGCAGTCCTAAACTCTGCTATATTTCACACAAAAGCCTGTTCAACGAGCTTATGGCGCCGTGAACCTCTAATGGGGACAACCCATGCCGCTTAGGTCAGAGCAGCGAATTTTACCACATGCGGCAAAACACGAGGATCCATATATATTTCATTAGCCCAATAAAGCACGCGGACTTCTACATATAATCAATACCTCACCCCACCAGGATTTGATTCGAACCCACGATCTTCTAATTGTGACCGGAGAACGCTACCTCTGGGCCACCAGGACAATAAAAGCAGTCCTAGACTCTGCTATATTTCACACAAAGCCTGTTCAACGAGCCTTTGGCGCTGTGAACCTCTAATGATGACCATCCGTGCCGCTTAGGTGATCAGAGCAACGTTTTCCCAAATCCGGCTTCGAAACACGAGGATCCATATATATTTCATTAGCTCAATTAAGCACGCTGACTTCTACAGATAATCAAAACCTCATTCCACCAGGATTCGAACCCACGATCTTATAACTGTGACCGAGGAACGCTACCTATGGGCCACCAGGACACTATAAGCAGTCCTAGAGTCTGTTATATTTAACACAAAGCCTGTTCAACGAGCTTATGGCACCGTGAACCACTATAGGTGAACCACCCGTGCCGCTTAGGTGATCAGGACAACGTTTTACCAAATCCGGCTTGGAAACACGAGGATCCATATATATTTCATTAGCCCAATTAAGCACGCGGAATTCTACATATAATCAAGAACCTCACCCCACCAGGATTTGAACCCACGATCTTATAATTGTGACCGAGGAAAGCTACCTCTGGGCCACCAGGACTATAAGCAGTCCTAGACTCTGCTATATTTCACACAAAGCCTGTTTAACGAGCTTATGGCGCCGTGAACCTCTAATGGGGAACACCCATGCCGCTTAGGTGATCAGAGCAACGTTTTACCAAATGAAACGCTTCCAGAAACACGAGGATCCATATATGTTCATTATTGTCCAGCACAGGGACTTCTACATATAATCAACACCTCGCACAGTTTGAACCACGATCTTATAATTTTACGATAAGAACCTTCATTTCTGGGCCACCAGAATAAAAGCATACTAGACTCTACTATTTCACACAAAAAGCCTGTTCAACGAGATTATGGAGCTTCTTGTTCCACTATGAGAGACCACCCGTGTCTTGACAGAATAGAGCAATATTTTATCAAGCATATTTTGAGGGATCACCATATTTCAATCCCAATAAAGCATGCGGACTTCTACATATAATCAACACCTCAGCCCACCAGGATTCAAACCCATGATCTTATAATTGTGACCGGGGTATGCTACCTCTGGGTCACCAGGACAATAAAAGCAGTCCTAGACTCTACTATATATCAAACAAAGCCTATTCAACGACCTTATGTCGCCATGAACCTCTAATAGGGACCACCCGTGCCGCTTAGCTGATCAGAGCAACGTTTTACCAAATTGGGCTTGGAAACACGAGGATCCATATTATTTCATTAGCCCCAATAAAGCACGCGGACTTCTACATATAATCAACGCCTCACCCCACCAGGATTTGAACCCACGATCTTATAATTGTGACCGGGGAACGCTACCTCTGGGCCACCAGGACAATAAAAGCAGTCCTAGACTCTCCTATATTTCACACAAAGCCTGTTCAACGAGCTTATAGCGCCGTGAACCTCTAATGGGGACCATCCGTGCCGCTTAGGTGATCAGAGCAACGTTTTACCAAATCTGGCTTCGAAACACGAGGACCCATATATATTTTATTAACCCAATAAAGCACGCAGACTTCTACATATAATCAACACCTCACTCCACCAGGATTCGAACCCACGATCTTATAATTGTGACCGAGGAACGCTACCTATGGGCCACCAGGACAATAAAAGCAGTCCTAGACTCTGCTATATTTCACACAAAGCCTGTTCAACAAGCTTATGATGCTGTGAACCTCTAATGAGGACCATCCGTGCCGCTTAGGTGATCAGAGCAACGTTTTACCAAATCCGGCTTCGAAACATGAGGATCCATATATATTTCATTAGCCCAATATAGCACGCGGACTTCTACATATAGTCAACACCTCACCCCACCAGGATTCGAACCCACCATCTTATAATTGTGACCGAGGAACGCTACCTATGGGCCACCAGGACACTATAAGAAGTCCTAGACTCTGTTATATTTCACACAAAGCCTGTTCAAAGAGCTTATGGCACCGTGAACCACTATAGGGGACCACCCGTGCCGCTTAGGTGATCAGAGCAACGTTTTACCAAAACCGGCTTGGAAACACGAGGATCCATATATATTTCATTAGCCCAATTAAGCACGCGTACTTCTACATATAAACAACACCTCACCCCACCAGGATTTGAACCCACGATCTTATAATTGTGACCGGGGAACGCTACCTCTGGGCCACCAGGATAATAAAAGCAGTCCTAGACTCTGCTATATTTCACACAGAGCCTGTTCAACGAGCTTATGGCACCGTGAACCACTATAGGTGACCACCCGTGTCGCTTAGGTGATCAGGACAACGTTTTACCAAATCCGGCTTGGAAACACGAGGATCCATATATATTTCATTAGCTCAATAAAGCACGCGGAATTCTACATATAATCAAGAACCTCACCCCACCAGGATTTGAACCCACGATCTTATAATTGTGACCGGGAAAGCTACCTCTGGGCCACCAGGACAATAAAAGCAGTCCTAGACTCAGCTATATTTCACACAAAGCCTGTTTAACGAGCTTATGGCGCCGTGAACCTCTAATGGGGACCACCCATGCCGCTTAGGTGATCAGAGCAACGTTTTACCAAATGCGGCTTCGAAACACGAGGATCCATATATATTTCATTAGCCCAATAAAGCACGAGGACTTCAACATATTATCAACACCTCACCCCACCAGGATTTGAACCCACGAACTTATAATTGTGACTGGTGAACGCTACCTGTGGTCCACCAGGACAATAAAAGCAGTCCTAAACTCTGCTATATTTCACACAAAGCCTGTTTAACGAGCTTATGGCGCCGTGAACCTCTAATGGGGACCACCCATGCCACTTAGGTGATCAGAGCAACGTTTTACCAAATGCGGCTTCGAAACACGAGGATCCATATATATTTCATTAGCCCAATAAAGCACGAGGACTTCTACATATAATCAACACCTCACCCCACCAGGTTGAACCCACAGTCTCTTATAATTGTGACCGGGGAACGTAACTCTCTGGGCCACCAGGACAATAAAATCACTCCTGCTCTACTGTATTTCACACAAAGCCTGTTCAACGAGATTATGGGCTGTGAACCACTATAGGGAACCACCCGTGTCGCTTAGGTGATCAGAGCAATGTTTTACCAAATCCTGCCTGGAAACACGAGGATCCATATATATTTCATTCCCAATAAAGCACGCGGACTTCTACATATAATCAATACCTCACCCCACCAGGATTCAAACCCATGATCTTATAATTGTGACCGGGGTATGCTACCTCTGGGCCACCAGGACAATAAAAGCAGTCCTAGACTCTACTATATATCAAACAAAGCCTGTTCAACGACCTTATGGCGCCATGAACCTCTAATAGGGACCACCCGTGCGGCTTGTGATCAGAGCAACGTTTTACCAAATCCGGCTTGGAAACCGAGGATCCATATATATTTCATAGGCCCAATAAAGCAGGCGGACGTCTACATATAATCAACACCTGACCCCACCAGGATTCAAACCCAAAATCTGATAATTGTGACAAGGGAATGCTACCTGTGGACCACCAGGACACTAAAATCAGTCCTAGACTCTGTTATATTTCACACAAAGCCTGTTCAACGAGCTTATGGCGACGTGAACCTCTAATGGAGACCACCAGTGCCGCTTAGGTGTTCAGAGTAACGTTTTACCAAATCCGGCTTGGAAACACGAGGTTTCATATCTGTTTCATTAGCCCAATAAAGCACGCGGACTTCTACATATAATCAACACCTCACCCCACCAGGATATGAACCCACGATCTTATAATTGTGACCTGCGCACGTTACCTCTGGGCCACCAGGACACGATAAGCAGTCCCAGACACTGTTATATTTCACCCAAAGGCCGTTGAACGAGCTTGTAGCGCCGTGAACCTATAATGGGGGCCACCCCTGCCGCTTAGGTGATCAGAGCAACGTTTAACCAAATCCGGCTTCGAAACCCAAGGATCCATATATATTTCATTAGCCCAATAAAGCACGCGGACGTCTACATATAATCAACACCTAACCCCACCAGGATTCAAACCCAAAATCTGATAATTGTGACCGGGGAACGCTACCTCTGGGCTACCAGGACACTAAAAGCAGTCCTAGACACTGTTATATTTCACACAAAGCCTGTTGAACGTGTTTATGGCGCCGTGAACCTCTAATGTGGGCCACCCCTGCCGCTTAGGTGATCAGAGCAACGTTTTACCAAATCCGGCTTCGAAAGACGAGAATCCATATATATTTCATTAGCCCAATAAAGCACGCACACTACTTCATATAATCAACACCTCACCCCACCAGGATTCGAACCCACGATCTTATAATTGTGACCGGGGAACGCTACCTCTGGGCCACCAGGACACTAAAAGCAGTAATAGACTCTGATATATTTCACACAAAGCCTGTTGAACGAGCTTATGACGCTGTGAACCTCTAATTAGGACCACCCGTGCCGCTTAAGGGATCAGAGCAACGTTTTACCAAATCCGTCATGGAAACACGAGGATCCATATAAATTTCATTAGCCGAATAAAGCACGCGGACTTCTACATATAATCAACACCTCACCCCACAGGGATATGAACCCAAGATCATATAATTGTGACCGGAGAATGCTACCTCTCGGCCACCAGGACAATAATAGCAGTCCTAGAATCTGCTATATTTCACACAAAGCCTGTTGAACGAGCTTATGGCGCCGTGAACCTATAATGGGGGCCACCCCTGCCGCTTAGGTGATCAGAGCAACGTTTTTCCAAATCCGGCTTCGAAACACGAGAATCCAAATATATTTCATTAGCCCAATAAAGCACGCGGACTTCTAAATATAATCATCACCTCACCCCACCAGGATTCAAACCCAAAATCTTATAATTGTGACCAGGGAATGCTACCTGTGGATCACCAGGACAGTAAAAGCAGTCCTAGACTCTGTTATATTTCACACAAAGCCTGTTCAACGAGCTTATGGCGCCGTGAACCTCTAATAGATACCAAACATGCCACTTGGTGACCAGAGGAACGTTTTAACAAAACCGGCTACAGAACACGAGGAACCATATATATTTATTTAGCCCAAAAAAACATGCGGACTTCTACATATAATCAACACCTCACCCCACCAGGATTCGAACCCAAGATCTTATAATTGAGACCGGGGATCGCTACCTCTGGGCCACCAGGACACTAAAAGCAGTCCTAGACGATGTTACATTTCACACAAAGCCTGTTCAACGAGCTTATGGCGGTGTGAACCTCTAATGGGAACCACCCATGCCGCTTAGGTGATCAGAGCAACGTTTTACCAAATCCGGCTTCGAAACACGAGGATCCATATATGTTTCATTAGCCCAATACACCACGCGGACTTCTACATATAAACAACACCTCACCCCAACAGGATTCAAACCCAAAATCTTATAATTGTGACCAGGGAATGCTACCTCTGGGCCACCAGGACACTAAAAGCAGTCCTAGACTCTGTTATATTTCACACAAAAGCCTGTTCAACGAGCTTATGGCGCGTGAACCTCCTAATAGATACAAACATGCCGCTGGTGACCAGGGAACGTTTAACAAACGGCTACAGAACACGAACCATATGACTTTTATTTAGCCCAAAAAAACATGCGGACTACATATAATCAGCACCTACGCTTTACCAGAGTTCAGAACCCACGATCCTTATAATTGTGACCGGGGAACACACCTCTGCCAACAGGACACTAAAAAGCAATTATAAACTCTGTTATATTTCACACAAAGCCTGTTCAACGAGCTTATGGCGCCGTGAACCTCTAATAGGTACCACACGTGCCGCTTGGTGACCAGAGGAACGTTTTACCAAATCCGGCTACGAAACACGAGGATCCATATATATTTCTTTAGCCCAATAAAGCATGGGGACTTCTACATATAATCAACACCTCACCCCACAAGGATATGAACCCACGATCTTATAATTGTGACCGGAGAATGCTACCTCTGGGCCACCAGGACAATAAAAGCAGTCCTAGACTCTTTTATATTTCACACAAGGCCTGTTGAATGAGTTTATGGCGCCGTGAACCTATAATGGGGGCCACCCCTGCCACTTAGGTGATCAGAGCAACGTTTAAACAAATCCGGCTTCGAAACATGAGGATCCATATATATTTCATTAGCCCAATAAAGCACGCGGACGTCTCTATATAATCAACACCTCACCCCACCAGGATTCAAACCCAAAATCTGATAATTGTGACCAGGGAATACTTTACCTGGACCACCAGGACACTAAAAGCAGTCCTGTTATAACTTCACACAAAAGCCTGTTCCCAGCAGGCTTATGGCGCCGTGAACCTCTAATGGGGACCACCAGTGCCGCTTAGGTGTTCCAGGTAACATTGCAAATCAACTGAAACACAAGGATCCATATCTATTTCATTGGCCAATAACACGCACTACTTCATATAATCAGAGTCCTCACCCACCAAGACAGACCCACGATCTTATAATTGTGACCGGAGAATGCTACCTCTGGAGCCTCCAGGAAAATAAAGCAGTCCCCTGGGCTTTCTAGCATATTTCACACAAAGCCTGTTCAATGAGCTTATGGCATCGTGAACCACTATAGGGGACCACCCGTGCCGCTTAGGTGATAAGAGCAACGTTTTACCAAATCCGGCTTGGAAACCCGAGGATCCATATATATTTCATTAGCCCAAAAAAGCACGCGGACTTCTACATATAATCAACACCTCACCCCACCAGGATTTGAACCAACGATCTTATAATTGTGACCGGGGAACGCTACCTCTGGGCAACCAGGACAATATAAGCAGTCCTAGACTCTACTATATTTCACACAAAGCCTGTTCAACGACCTTATGGCGCCATGAACCTCTAATGGGGACCACACACACGCCAAGTGTTCAGAGTAACGTTTAACGAAATCCGGCTTCGAAAGACGAGAATCATTATATATTTCATTAGCCCATGTAAAGCACGCGGACTTCTACATATAATCAACACCTCACCCCACCAGGATTCAAACCCAAAATCTTATAATTGTGAACAGGGAATGCTACCTGTGGACCACCAGGACACTAAAAGAAGTCCTAGACACTGTTATATTTCACACAAAGCCTGTTCAACGAGCTTATGGCGCCGTGAACCTCTAATGGGGACCACCAGTGCCGCTTAGGTGTTCAGAGTAACGTTTTACCAAATCCAGCTTCGAAACACGAGGTTCCATATCTATTTCATTTGCCCAATAAAGCATGCACACTACTTCATATAATCAACACCTCACCCCACCAGGATTCGAACCCACGATCTTATAATTGTGACCGGGGATCGCTACCTCTGGGCCACCAAGGCACTAAAAGCAGTCCTAGACGCTGTTATATTTCACACAAAGTCTGTTCAACGAGCTTATGGCGGTGTGAACCTCTAATGGGGACCACCCATGCCGCTTAGGTGATCAGAGCAACGTTTTACCAAATCCGGCTTCGAAACACGAGGATCCATATATATTTCATTAGCCCAATACACCACACGGACTTCTACATATAATCAACACCTCACCCCAACAGGATTCAAACCCAAAATCTTATAATTGTGACCAGGGAAAGCTACCTCTGGGCCACGAGGACACTAATAGCAGTCCTAGACTCTGTTATATTTCACACAAAGACTGTTCAACGAGCTTATGGCGCCGTGAACCTCTAATAGATACCAAACATGCCGCTTGGTGACCAGAGGAACGTTTTAACAAAACCGGCTACAGAACACGAGGAATCATATATATTTATTTAGCCCAAAAAAACATGCGGACTTCTCCATATAATCAACACCTCACCCCACCAGGATTCGAACCCACGATCTTATAATTGTGACCGGAGAACACTACCTCTGTGCCAACTGGACACTAAAAGCAGTCCTCGACTCTGTTATATGTCACACAAAGCCTGTTCAACGAGCTTAGGGCACCGTGAACCTCTAATGGGGACCACCCATGCCGCTTAGGTAATCAGAGCAACGTTTACGAAATCCGGCTTGGAAACATGGGTATCCATATATATTTCATTAGCCCAATAAAGCACGCACACTTCTACATATAATCAACACCTCACCCCACCAGGATTCAAACCCACGATCTTATAATTGTGACTGGAGAACGCTACCTCTGGGCCACCAGGACAGTAAAAGCAGTCCTAGACTCTGTTTTATTTCACACAAAGCCTGTTCAATGAGCTTATGGTGCCGTGAACCTCTAATGGGGACAACCCGTGCCGCTTAGGTGATCAGAGCAACGTTTTACCAAATCCGGCTTCGAAACACGAGGATCGATATATATTTCATTAGCCCAATAAAGCACGCATATTTCTACATATAATCAACACCTCACCCCACCAAGATTCGAACCCACGATCTTAAAATTGTGACTGGGGAACGCTACCTCTGGGCCACCAGGACACTAAAAGCAGTCCTAGACGCTGTTATATTTTACACAAAGCCTGTTGAACGAGCTTATGGCTCCGTGAACCTCAAATGGGGACCACCCGTGCCCCTTAGGTGGTCAGAGCAACGTTTTACCAAATCCGGCTTCGAAACACGAGGATCCATATATATTTCATTTGCCTAATAAAGCACACGGGCTTCTACATATAATCAACACCACACCCCACCAGGATTTGAACCCACGATCTTATAATTGTGACTGGGGAACACTACTAGTCTGGGCCACCAGGACACTATAAGCAGTCCAAAACACTGTTATATTTCACACAAAGCCTGTTCAACGAGCTTATGACGCTGTGAACCTCTAATTAAGACCACCCGTGCCGCTTAAGTGATCAGAGCAACGTTTTACCAAATCAGGCTTTGAAACACGAGGATCGATATATATTTCATTAGCCTAATAAGGCACGCAGATTTCTACATATAATCAACACCTCACCCCACCAGGATTAGAGCCCACGATCTTATAATTGTGACCGGGGAACGCTACCTCTGGGCCACCAGGACACTAAAAGCAGTCCTAGACGCTGTTATATTTTTTCACAAAGCCTGTTGAACGAGCTTATGACGCTGTGAACCTCTAATTAGGACCACCCGTGCCGCTTAAGTGATCAGAGCAACGTTTTACCAAATCAGGCTTTGAAACACGAGGATCGATATATATTTCATTAGCCTAATAAGGCACGCAGATTTCTACATATAATCAACACCTCACCCCACCAGGATTCGAACCCACGATCTTATAATTGTGACCGGGGAACGCTACCGCTGAGCCACCAGGACACTAAAAGCAGTCCTAGACTCTGTTATATTTCACACCAAGCCTCATTTTCAATGAGCTTATGGTGCCGTGAACCTCTAATGGGGACCACCCGTGCCGCTTAGGTGATCAGAGCAACGTTTTACCAAATCCCGCTTCGAAACACGAGGATCGATATATATTTCATTAGCCTAATAAAGCACGCATATTTCTACATATAATCAACACCTCACCCCACCAGCATTCGAACCCACGATCTTATAATTGTGACCGGGGAATGGTACCTCTGGGCCACCAGGACAATAAAAGCAATCCTAGACTCTGTTATATTTCACACAAAGCCTGTTCAACGAGCTTATGGCACTGTGAACCTCTAATGGGGACCACCGGTGCCGCTCAGGTGATTAGAGCAACGTTTTACCAAATGCTGATCGAAACACGTAGGATCCATATATATTTCATTAACCCAATAAAGCACGCGGACATCTACATATAATCAACACCTCACCCCACCAGGATTCGAACCCAAGATCTGATAATTGTCACCAGGGAATGCTATCTGTGGACCACCAGGACACTAAAAGCAGTCCTAGACTCTGTTATATTTCACACAAAGCCTGTTCAACGAGCTTATGGCGCCGTGAACCTGTAATGGGGACCACCCGTGACGTTTAGATGTTCAGAGTAACGTTTTACCAAATCCGGCTTCGAAACATGAGGATCCATATCTATTTCATTAGCCCAATAGAGCACGCACACTTCTACATATAATCAACACCTCACCCCACCAGGATTCGAACCCACGATCTTATAATTGTGACAGGGGATCGCTACCTCTGGGCCACCAGGACACTAAAAGCAGTCCTATTCTCTGTTATATTTCACATAAAGCCTGTTCAACGAGCTTATGGTGCCGTGAACCTCTAATGGGGACCACCAGTGCCGCTCAGGTGTTCAGAGTAACGTTTTACCAAATCCGGCTTCGAAACACGAGGATCCATATCTATTTCATTAGCCTAATAATGCACGCAGATTTCTACATATAATCAACACCTCACCCCACCAGGATTTGAACCCACGATCTTATAATTGTGACCGGGGAAGGCTACCAGTCTGGGCCACCTGGACACTATAAGCAGTCGAAGACTCTGTTATATTTCACATAAAACCTGTTCAATGAGCTTATGGTGCCGTGAACCTCTAATGGGGACAACCCGTGCCGCTTAGGTGATCAGAGCAACGTTTTACCAAATCCGGCTTCGAAACATGAGGATCGATATATATTTTATTAGCCTAATAAAGCACGCATATTTCTACATATAATCAACACCTCACCCCACCAGGATTCGAACCCACGATCTTATAATTGTGACCGGGGAACGCTACCTCTGGGGCACCAGGACT
>NW_024727328.1:0-3263 GCF_018991925.1 Homarus americanus
GGTGTTACTGGAGGAGGGTGTTACTGGTGGAGGGAGGGTGTTACTGGAGGAGGGTGTTACTGGTGAAGGGAGGGTGTTACTAGTGAAAGGTGGGTGTTACTGGTGGAGGAGGGTGTTACTGGTGGAGGGAGGGTGTTACTGGTGGAGGGAGGGTGTTACTGGTGGAGGGAGGGTATTACTGGTGGAGGGAGGGTTTTACTGGTAGATGGAGGGTGTTACTGGAGGAGGGTGTTACTGATGGAGGGAGGGTGTTACTGGTGGAGGGAGGGTGTTACTCGTGGAGGGAGGGTGTTACTGGTGGAGGGAGGGTGTTACTGGTGGACAGAGAGTGTTATAGCTGTTACCTATCCTACCTAAATTAACTTAATCTATCTTGCCTAACCAAACCTATCCTATCCTATCGTACCCTACCCTACCTAAACCTATCCTAATTATATAACACAGATACACAATAATAAGTTACCTGTAGTATTTTAGGTAGAGATTAACGCACATACAGACGGAGGCTTTTTAACAGCCCTAACGATGATGCTGTAGGGAAAATCCTTAGAGGAAATTTGGAAATACAGGGAAGTTCATTGCATTTTGGTCCTTATTTCCAAACACCAAGGAGTCAAAATCCTGTCACCTAGCTTCTTATAATCTTTCTATTATACACAAGTTCTTTTGAGAGAAAGAAAATTTTTCTTAATAACAGTAAATAAACAAAGAACGTAAAAACATAAACAAATAAACAAATAAACAATAAAACACCATAAAACACATAAACTGGGACAGAAAAACAAAACAAAACAAAACACTCATAAAGTCAATACTACAAAGCTTTAAGTCCAGGTCGTCTTTTAATTAAACGCTGAGAAAAATAAGATCAAGACAAACATAATTTACCAGCGTGATACACCATGGGTAAAATGTTCCTTTGTGAGCGAACCTTGATGGTGAAACTCCTACATGCTGCTCATCTACTACTGTACTATAATAATAATAATAATAATAATAATAATAATAATGATAATAAACAAAAACAACAACAAACAAGACGAAGAAGAACAAGAACAGGTGAACAACAACAACAAGAAAGCAAAATTATTCATAAAAAAACGAACGTAAACTAAACAAAATATAAATAACTCATAAGTTTGGTTAAGTTAGGTTAGGGTAGGTTAGTTTATGTTACAGTTACGTTATTTCAATTAATAATAAAATGTCGTCTACCTTTCACCAGCATATAACCCAAAAATATGCTTAAATCTACTTCAATATAGTTTATGGTTGTTTCCCCTCAATCTTGCTTAAATCTACTTCAATATAGTTTATGGTTGTTTCCCCTCAATCTTGCTTAAATCTACTTCAATATAGTTTATGGTTGCTTCCCCTCAAACTTGCTTAAATCTACGTCAATATAGTTTATGGTCGTACCCCTCAATCTTGCTTAAATCTACTTCAATATAGTTTAGGGTTGTTTCCCCTCAATCTTGCTTAAATCTACTTCAATATAGTTTATGGTCGTACCCCTCAATCTTGCTTAAATCTACTTCAATATAGTTTATGGTCGTACCCCTCAATCTTGCTTAAATCTACTTCAATATAGTTTATGGTCGTTTCCCCTCAATCTTGCTTAAATCTACTTCAATATAGTTTATGATTGTTTCCCCTCAACCTTGCTTAAATCTACTTCAATATAGCTTATGGTTGTTTCCCCTCAATCTTGCTTAAATCTACTTCAATATAGTTTATATATTTCAATCTTGCATAAATCTACTTCAATATAGTTTATGGTCGTTTCCTCAATCTTGCTTAAATCTACTTCAATATAGTTTGGTGGTTGCTTCCTCAATCTTGCTTAAATCTACTAACATAGTTTATGGTTGTTTCCCCTCAATCTTGCTTAAATCTACTTCAATATAGTTTATGGTTGCTTCCCCTCAATCTTGCTTAAATCTACTTCAATATAGTTTATGGTCGTTTTCCCTCAATCTTGCTTAAATCTACTTCAATATAGTTTATGGTTGTTTCCCCTCAATCTTGCTTAAATCTACTTCAATATAGTTTATGGTTGTTTCCCCTCAATCTTGCTTAAATCTACTTCAATATAGTTTATGGTCGTTTTTCCTCAATCTTGCTTAAATCTACTTCAATATAGTTTATGGTTGTTTCCCCTCAATCTTGCTTAAATCTACTTCAATATAGTTTATGGTTGTTTCCCCTCAATCTTGCATAAATCTACTTCAATATTGTTTATGGTCGTTTCCCCTCAATCTTGCTTAAATCTACTTCAATATAGTTTATGGTTGTTTCCCCTCAATCTTGCTTAAATCTACTTCAATATAGTTTATGGTTGTACCCCTCAATCTTGCTTAAATCTACTTCAATATAGTTTATGGTCGTACCCCCCAACCTTGCTTAAATCTACTTCAATATAGTTTATGGTCGTACCCCTCAATCTTGCTTAAATCTACTTCAATATAGTTTATGGTCGTACCTCTTAATCCTGCTTAAATCTACTTCAATATAATTTATGGTTGTTTCCCCTCAATCTTGCTTAAATCTACTTCAATATAGTTTATGGTTGTACCCCTCAATCTTGCTTAAATCTACTTCAATATACTTTATGGTCGTACCCCTCAATCTTGCTTAAATCTACTTCAATATAGTTTATGGTTGTTTCCCCTCAATCTTGGTTAAATCTACTTCAATATAGTTTATGGTTGTACCCCTCAATCTTGCTTAAAGCTACTTCAATATAGTTTATGGTCGTACCCCTCAATCCTGCTTAAATCTACTTCAATATAGTTTATGGTTGTACCCCTCAATCTTGCTTAAATCTCCTTCAATATAGTTTATGGTCGTTTCCCCTCAATCTGCCTGTAGGCTTTCTGACACACAGGGGGCACTCCAGGGTATTTCATCACCATTTCAAAAGCGCCGCTACACCTCCCAACAAAAGCTTTGCCGTGTCAATTTGTGTCACATTCTGGCTAAATAAACATTCAATTTTAACATGGGATAGAATAATGTTAAATGACAGACAATGTTGATGGTTCGTTTAGGTGATTACGGGTTGTAAAGTTAACCAATAACAGCTAAAGATATGAACCAACCAATCCCAAAATAAACTACGAATAAAGTTAATCTAACCAAACCAAAGTAAATTTAACCAAACCTTAAAGAAACTCAACCTAGATTAACTTAACCTAACCAAACCATAGTAGGTATCTGGTAGTATTAGAGAGGTATCTGGTAGAAAGTGCAGAAAAATGGAT